>NW_026640482.1:0-583 GCF_028554395.1 Pezoporus wallicus | reverse complement strand
CCATCACCCATCCCACATCCCCATCACCCATCCCCACATCCCCATCACCATCCCCACATCCCCATCACCATCCCCACATCCCCATCACCATCCCCATCACCCATCCCCACATCCCCACCGCCCCCCACTCCAGGATATCCGTATGCTGCACCCAATGGGTGTCATTGAGCCAATGGCTCCCGCTGTCCTCCTGCAGGAGCCTCTCGTAGGTGACCTTCAAGAACCTCATGTCCTCGGCGTCCAACCCGGAGCTCCAGATGTCGTAGAGGATCGTCATCTGCTCGAACTCGCTCCGCGGCGCGAACGCCTTCCTCCCTTCCTCCTCCTCCTCCTCCTCGCTGCTACTCCCATCCTCCTCTTCATCATCATCATCCTCCTCATCATCATCATCATCATCATCATCATCATCATCATCGCTACTGGACACGGCGCTCACCCGTTGCCTCTTCCTCCTCCTCTTCCTCCTCGTCGTCGTCGTCTCCATCACCACCTCCTCGGGGGCCTCCAACACCTCAGCCCCATCCCCGCATCCCCCCCCCGCCGGCGCCAGCACCACGGCGTAGTTGTGCTCCGAGAGGACGCT
>NW_026640481.1:0-592 GCF_028554395.1 Pezoporus wallicus | reverse complement strand
AAATGGACCTTTCGGTATGAAAGCGAGGAGCGACAGCAATGATGGTGACACCGTTGCAAAGCTGACTGTGTGCTGAAGATGCCCAGCACATGCTTTCCCTCCTGGCTCTTCGGCTCTGAGAGCAGAGGCCAGACGTTCGTGCTCTACTGACTGTGCTGCTGGGCAGCCAAGAGCAACGAGCAGAGAAGTTGGATTCAAATGAACTCGGTATGAAAGTGAGGAGCGACAGCAATGATGGAGGCACTGTTGCAAAGCTGACTGTGTGCAGAAGATTCAGAGCACCAGCTTTCCCTCCTGGCTCTTCGATTGTGGGAGCAGACGGCAACTGTTCGTGCTCTACTCACTGTGCTGCTGGGCAGCCGAGAGCAAGCTCTGAAGAGGGTGCATTCAAATGGACCTTTAGGTATGACACTGAGGAGCGACAGCAATGATGGTGACACCGTTGCAAAGCTGACTGTGTGCTGAAGATGCCCAGCACATGCTTTCCCTCCTGGCTCTTCGACTGTGGGAGCAGACGGCAACCGTTCGTGCTCTACTCACTGTGCTGCTGGGCAGCCGAGAGCAAGCTCCGAAGAGGGCGCTTTCAAATGGA
>NW_026640480.1:0-59283 GCF_028554395.1 Pezoporus wallicus | reverse complement strand
GCTCAGCAGGGTATGAAAAAAGATAGAAGGCAGTTCTTCCACTCTTCTGTCTTCTTTCTATCTCTTTCCAAGTGTCGTTGCTGTTTCCTGCCCAGGATTTGACAGTTTTCAGGTAGCCTTGTGCACAGAACTAGTCTGCCCCACGTCCACAGGGAGCAGAGGGGCTCAGCACCATGTAAAGTCCAGCTTTTAGAGAGGCAGCACCTTCTCCCAGTTTCGGTCTTTCTGTTGCAGGCACCACTGCAGTTGACTTCAACAGATACAACCAGCCATCCTTTTCAAACAGATCGTTATCTGCTTGCAGCCCAGAAGCCCCCTGTGCTGGGCTGTATCCCCAGAGCGTGAGCAGCAGGTCGAGGGAGGGGATTTTTCCCCTCTGCTGCACTCTGGGGAGACACCCCTCCCCTGCAGTCCTGATCCAGCTCTGGGGCAACACCACAAGAGGGACGTGGAGCTGCTGGAGTGAGGCCAGAGGAGGCCACGGAGATGCTGTGAGGGTTCTGGAGACAGGCTGAGAGAGCCTGAGAAACCTGGAGAGGGGCTTTTTACAAGGCAGTGTAGGGACAGGACAAGGGGGAATGGCTTTAACCTGACTGAGGGGAGATTGCTGCTTAATGAGAAACACCCAGGAGAAAGAGTCTCCTTTCAAACACCACCACATTTTAGTCACATACAGAGGAATAAGAGGGAGTGTAAGAGAAACAGTGTTGGTTTTGCATAATTGGGGATGGGGCTTTGCAAGATTAAGGCTTTCCAATATTAAGATTTTTCCGTACTGGGGCTGGGGCTGTTACTCAAGGAACAAAACAAAGGGTTTGAGGTACCGTAACTTAGAAAGACACACTCTGTGGTTAAAGACAGTATCATCTCTGGACGAAAGATACACTCTGTGGTTAAAAAGAATACTCTTTGTACTACCTGTGACTAAGCCGGTGCAGGTTGGTTAAACGTAAGTCGAGGTACCACGTGTCTGCCAGAGAGTTCTGAAATCGATCCATAAAAAGAGATAAACAAATGAGAGGAAGTGGCATACAAAACTGAGTAAGGGGAGATGTAAGAGATCGAGTAAGGGGAGAGGTGGGACAATTGGCATGTAGCTGATACGTGTCGAATAGGCTGTAAACCTTGGAGTCCCCAGCCAATGGGGAAACAAGGGAGGGAACTTGCGGACAGCATAGGAAATACAAATCATTGTTCTGCTTTTGCTGTGTGTATGCCTGCTTGCCAGGAGACCCGTTTTTGCAATGACATTAATAAACAGCTGCTTCACTGCTGTGTCTACCCTGACCTGAGCAGTGATCTCGCCCTTCCGGGTGACTGCCCCCAGTTTATACACTGGGCACGACGTGCTGTGGTATGGAATACCTCTTTAGACAGTTTGGTTCAGGTGTCCTGTCTCTGCTTCCTCCCGGCTTCCCCTCCTCCCTGGCAGAGCATGAGCCTCAGGAAGTCCTTGGTCAGGGTAAACATTACTGAGCAACAACTAAAAACATGGGTGTTATCACCGCCGTTCCCAGGCTGAGAGTCAAAACCACAGCACTGCGCCAGCTACTAAGAAGGAGAAAAATGGCTGCTACTGCTGAACCCAGGACAGAAGAGGCAGAAATGAATTCATTTCATTGCCATTTAGTGCAGGCATCCCAGAGGCTGAACTCCACTGAAGCTGAGAACCTATTAAACCTGGAAGATGGAGTTGACTTAGCCAGGTGAGAAACACCCAGACCGACCTCTAACGGATGGAAAGAGCATCCTTGCTGCTGCACTGGGACATTTCAAAGGAGATGCAAGGGAGAGGAGGAGCAAAGTGTGGAGCATCTCTGGAGCCAGGGGCTCTGGTGCCCCACACGCATGGCAGAGGAGAGGGCTGCAGTGGCCTCCCTCTGTGCCAAACCCTGCATAGCCCAACGACATAAGAAGACCCTACAAATAGCTGTGGGTGTGATACTGTTTCCACTGTATCTCAGGATGGTTTTGGCTTGGACAAAGAGAAGTTGCCTGAGGTCCATGATGTTGTGATGCCCCACGGGCATTCCCTCAGAAAGCTGGCTAAGCCCAAAGGCACCCACAGCAGGGCTGAAATCCAAAGGGCTGGGGTGAAGGGCTTCTTCACTGTGAGGGTGCTGAGGCACTGGCACAGGGTGCCCAGAGAAGCTGTGGCTGCCCCATCCCTGGCAGTGTTCAAGGCCAGGTTGGACACAGGGTCTTGGAGCAAGCTGCTCTCGTGGAAGGTGTCCCTGCCCATGGCAGAGGATTGGAACTGGATGAGCTTTAAGATCCCTTCCAACACAAACCACATGAGAGTTCAGTTGCCCTGACTGGACTCACTTGTCCAGAGCTTTTCAGACTGTCAGATGGGAATGATCAGTCCCCATGCTGAGACAGCAGCAAAGACCACAGCAACCACGGCGATCCTCAGCACATCCTGCAAGGGAGGGGAGAGACCTGGAAAACACAAACCCGAGGAGCTGGGAGTGAGACCACCGCTGGGCCCAGCAAGGGTGGCTCTGGTGGTCCATGGGGCTTCTCTGTCACCAGGACACATTCAATTCATTTGCCACCTGGTGTCGCATTCGCGCTTTGTGCTGCAGGCTGTGGTCCATGGAATGTCCAACCTGGGACAAGTGCTGCCCATAGGCTTTCTTGGCCACCCTCCAACCCCCCCCCAACATGTTCTGCTCACCATCGCCTTGGCCAAGGGCCATCACCTGGGACCTCCTCCAAGAGGGGTCTGCCAATCTCCTGCCATCCATCCTGCTGAGGATTGTGCCTTGGTGGGATCAGAGACTGGGAATTGCTGCCGATCATCCTACTATGGGGATGATGTTCTTGTCAACAGCACGTGGGGCACAACCTCCCGAGAGGGCAGCTGAACCTTGGGGGATGGAGGCAGAGGCATGGGATGAAACCACCCAGGGATCTCCAAGGAAGGGTGGAGAGAAGGAAGAAGGATGGGAGGTGAAACTGCAGCAGCCATCACCTGCAACCGTGATGTTCAGGGAGGTTTCTTCCCAGGTGAAGGGCTGTGGTAGCATTATGGCAGCAGCATTATGACAGCAGTGAAGGGATAATGCCAAAGTAAATGAAGGGAATTGCTGGGAGTGATATCGAGGAGGAACTTCTGTGTTATTTCAAGTCTGCTCTTATCTCTGAGGCAGCATCTGGTACCGGCAGATTGCAAACAGACCGTCAGGCAGCGTGGCCTGAGGCCGAGGACTTTGTCCTGACTTCTCCATAAGGCTCCATGGGCTTAGCTCTGCCTGCCCTCAACACGTGCTGGAGGTACCCTCTGCAGAGGGCACTGGCACACAGCACTCCCCCAGTCCCTCCCTCCCTGCACTGAGAATAGAAAGCAAGGGAGGGAACTGTGTTTCCAGGATAGAGCCCAGCCCTCTGTCACAGCCTGGAAGGTCTCCTTGGGCAGCATCACCAAATCTGCTCCCCTAGGACATGTTGGGAACCTCTTCCCAGAGTCTCCCTGGTGATGTCTCCATGCATGACAGGCTGATAGTCCATAAACACTCAGGTAACGCCCCTGCCCTGCTTGCACCCATTACCCCCTTCTTTCCTCCCATGCCCACCACTTACTGAGGACTTCCAGCAGGATTTTCAGGCTCTCCCTGTCTCCCATGTTGACAGTTGCTTTGTAGATGCCACTGTCACTTTCCTGGACACGCTCCTCCAGCAGGAGAGATCCATCGGATGGACGGAAAACAGCTCGTCCTGCGTAGGGTGCGTGGATGGCTGGGCTGTGGGATCCCTTGTAGTACTGCAGGATGGTGTGGGAGCTGGCACCACTGAGGTATTCCCACTGCACGGAGTAGACCTGCGTGATGTTACCCAGCCCAGGAAGCAGCACTGGGGATCCCACAGCAGCAACTTTACTCTTGAGGGTTCCAAGATTTCTGCAGCCTGTTGCAAAGGCACCGGCAGCCCTGGAGGGCAGGAGAAGAGATGAGCAGGGGAGATGGAGCAAGTTGGCATGGCTGGAGAGAGGCTTTTTTACCCAGATGCCAGGGGCACACACATGGTACGTGGACTACTTACTTGGTCACAGCCTCTCACAAAGCCATCTCCCATCACGCCTCCAGGCAGGGAGACATTCCAGCTGGAGCAGATAGAGATGCCGAAACACAGCCCAGGATGCTTGGAGCTCTCTGCTTGCAGCGCTGCAAGCTTTTTCTACTCCACTTTTGTGTGCGTTTTAGGTGGAGTTCCCTCCCAGTCCATGGCAGGAAGAGATTTTCTAATTCTGACCCAGTTTCCATGGTTCATTCCCAATTCCCAGCCTTGTTTGGGGCTGAAGGTGTCCATCCACTCCCAGCAGAGCTGCCTCTCCCAAATCACAGGGTGATTTCTGGGCTTGTCGTGACTTGGGCTCTCAGAGGCACTTGGGGACTTCAGGAGGAGGGTAAGTCACAGTGTCACCCCTTCGTTTTTTGCCACCCCCCCCCCCCCCCCCAAAAAAAAAAAAAAAAAAATCACAACAAAACAAACCCAGTGCTTTCTAGAAAAGCCAGGCAGAATCACAACCAAAGCCCTGGGTTGGGAAGTGGAGTCTTAAAAACATACATGTTTTAAAGGGTGAATGTAAAGGGTTTAAAGCAAGGAGCCAGCCCCAAGCAGAGGAGGGTCTATGCACAGGCGGCGGTCCATCCAGCTACTTGCTAGCAGTGTTCCTGGTGCTCCTGGGGGCTGCTCTGTTGGAGTGCCAGGATTTCTCCTAAAGCTCCTCCTCTCCTGTGTAACTGCTCCACGGGAGCATCAGCTCCCAGGCTCCCAGAGACAGGGACCAGCATCAGCCTGTCCCAGCCCCAGCCCCGCAGCCAGGCTTCCCACCGGGACACAGGCTCCAGCAGCGCTGGGACGCTGGGCAGGTGGGACACGGCACCCTGGCTCCCCACACACCCCATTTGCTTGCCGGTGCCCTGGTTTCTGCCTCATCTGCAGTGGCCGCTCACGAGTGTTTGCTGCCCATGCGGACAGCCAGAGAGAGGCCTCTGTGCCCTGCCTGCTGCTCCCGGCAGCTCTGCAGGTGGGAAAGGAACCAGTGAATCCAGCTCACCTGATGGCTTCCATCCCTCATCCCCACAGCACCGAGAGAGGGCTCCTGCCGTGCCTGCCCGCCCCACCCGCCCTCGCTGTTACCCAGCCTGAGAGGAAGAAACAGCCTCATGGCTTAAAGTCCCCTCGCTCTGGGAAATCACTGTTCATGCAGAACATGCGGCACCACCAGCAGAAGGGAAGAGCAAACACTTCAGGGCAGGCAGCTTTCACAACTGCAATATCCGAAGCTCATCCGATGGGCACTTGGAGCTCACTAACACCACAGCATCGGAAATCTAGGTACATTCTAACAGGTTTCTTTTCTCTTTTAGATGCTCACCCTGAAAACTGTTTGTACCTTTGCACTCCAAGGCAGCCTTGTCCATATATAAGGACACACTGAGGCTTCTCCCATAAGTAAAACTGCAATAAATGTTGTGTTATTACATACTTCAGCCCCAGCAAAAATCTGCAGCAGGCCCCTCCATATAATAAACTGTCAGAAAGTGAAAGGCAGGATGCCTTGTTTACCGATGGGTCCTGCCGTATTGTGGGAAAGCTTCGGAGATGGAAGGCAGCTGTATGGAGTCCTCGACGACAAGTTGCAGAAACTGCTGAAGGAGAGGGTGAATCGAGTCAGTTTGCCGAGGTGAAAGCCATCCAGCTGGCCCTGGACATTGCTGAACGAGAAAAGTGGCCAGTACTTTATCTCTATACTGACTCATGGGTGGTGGGAAATGCCCTGTGGGGGTGGTTGCAGCAATGGAAGCAGAGCAACTGGCAAAGCAGAGGTAAACCCATCTGGGCTGCTGCACTGTGGCAAGATATTGCTGCCACAGTGGGTGCAGAACCTGGTGGTGAAGGTACACCACATAGATCTTCATGTACCCAAGAGTCAGGCCACTGAGGAACACCAAAACAGCCAACAAGTGGATAAAGCTGCTAAGATTGAAGTGGCACAGATGGACTTAGATTGGCAACATAAGGGTGAATTATTTTTGGCCCCGTGGGCCCATGACACTTCAGGCCATCAGGGCAGAGATGCGACATATAGATGGGCCTGTGATCAGCAGGTGGTATCGTATTCTCTTCCCTTGTTATTTTCTCTTATCATTGTTGTCGTTGGTGGTAGCGGTGGTGATTGGTTGCTGGACTGTTCTTGTCTCAACCCGTGGGAGTTGCATTCTTTCAATTCTCCTCCCCATCCCACTGGGAGCCGGAAAGGAGAAGAGCCCGGGGGGGGGGTGGGGGGGTGGTGGTGGGAGCCTCGATTGCTTCCAGCCCGGCACCACTCACTGGGAGTGAGTGAACAAGCTGTCTGGCTAGGTTTAAACCACGACACTTGTATAAGAACCACGTGTGAGAATGCAACAATTGATAGGTGTATCGAAGAAACAAATGCTACTAACTTTTGTGTGTGCAATTTTACCAAAATCATTGGATGCGATTTTAACTACACCACCCCTGTCACTATTTACCAACTAATACAAGATAGCGATGTGTTATACCATGATATACCTGCCCTACAGATTGGACTGAAAATAGAAATGCTAAAGAAAATGTTCTATGACCCAGAGCTGGAGAAGATGATGCAGAAGGCCAACGAAACTTCTCACCAAGCAATATGGGATGTTAAGCATAATGTAGAAGAAATCGAAGAAATCATCACTGACACCAAGAAAACTGGAGAGCACCACTGGTGGGAAGTTTTCTTGGTAGGGACAAAATGGCAACCTCTTACAGCAACTCAACTTTTTGATATACCGGTCTACCCTGTGCTTGTGCTACTGCTGACTACGGCTTTATTAACAATTGTTCATTTGTGGACGTGGTGGAAAGTTCCTACAGTAGCTCAAGAGGTGTGCATACTATGGACTGTGCAAAAGAATTTGCACAATTTTAAGGAAAAGGGGGGAAATTGAGACCAAGCCATTAGGCCTTAGCTGAAATAACTTGAGTTTTTAGCATGAGGATGACTTAGCACCTGAACATGAAAGAGGGGACCCCTCTGAGGGTGGGAACCTGCCCCTCTGGTGAGGCATGATAAACAACGCATTGGAATTCAGGCCTGTAGACGCCTTGCATCTGCTTCTGGCAATTGCTTCTAAGCAGGAACATCCCTGATGGCCCGGCGCCGCACCGCGCACCGCCTCCAACCACCACCGCCTGCAGTACCGAACTCTGCACACAGATGGCAGCAGCGAGCGGCGCCGCACCGCACCCCTCCACCGGCTGTGCTGGGTTTTGGCGGGGTACCCCGCACACCAGCCCCCCTACCCCAACCTTTGCAGACCCAGAATCAGGGGTTTGGAGTATTTTGGGGCCACCACAAGCACAGCCCGTCACGGAAAGGTCTTTTTAGGGGAATCAGCCCCAAATCCAGCTGTTACCCCCCTTTCTTCGGAGGAGCCCCCCCGTCCTCTACTCACCTGCTCCTCTGCCGGATCATTGCCAAGCACCAGCTTTCTGTCCTGGCACCTTAGGCTTAGGAGCAGGACCTGGATGTCTGCACTCTGGGATCTCGTGGATTGAGTGTCATTTGGGGCTTTTGAAGGCGGTTTGGGGGAATTTCTGGAAGGTTTATGGCAGAGTTTGTGCTCTTCGTGCATAATTTGGGAAACTTCCCCTCGCTCCCTGTGTCCCAATGGACACTTTTGTGGTGCTGGGTTTGTTCCCCACACAGACCCTTTGTCCCAGCAGCTGGGATCTGCTGGAGGTGGGAGCCAGGCACCGCACACTCACAGTGTTTCCAAGCGGCATGTCCTCAGGAGCAGCATGGGCACTGTGGGAGCACACACACACACACACACACACACACACACCCTCCGCCCCTGTGCTCTCCAGCCCCAGGGTTTGGCTGGCAGCGCTCTGGCAAACGAGTCCTTGGCTCACCTTGAAACAGCACTGCACCAGGAGAGCAACGGACGTGATGAGGGTCAGTAACAGCGAGAGCGCCAGCACCGGCGGCAGCCAGCGGTCAAAGGTGTGATTGGCCATCTCCTGGGAGAAAAGGAGAGTGCATCAGGGAGGAGAGGAGCGGGGAGGGAAGGGAGGCCCCTTCCATACCCCACTGCCCAGACACACACCTGCAGACATGCCCCGTTCTCTCCTACCGTCTCTGCAGATTCACTGCCCATCTCCCCCGCCTGGACTTGGGCATGGGGACGAGAGGTGCCGGCATCCTCCTCCCGCACACACTGCTCAAGGAGGTCAGAGGGCTCCGGGTCACGCTGCCTCTCACTCAGCAGCCTCAGGAGCAGCCCCGTCCTCCAGACCATCTCGGCGCAGGCCTGCTGGAGCTGGGGCAGGCCACAGTCCTCGCGCAGGGCTCGAGCCACCTGTGCCATGAACCTGCGCAGGGCTCCATCTGGCACCAGAGAGTGCAGGTGGCGGCTGAGCAGGGTGTCAAAGGGGGGTCCTCGCGTGGCTGCGCCACCCGGGGCGCTGGAGCTGCCCTGTGCCGTTGGGCTCGGGGGTTCCTGCTCCTTGTGATGCTCCTTGGGCTGCTGTGTGGTGGTGCTTGCAGGGGCGGTGGGTGGTCTCCCGCCTAGAGAGGAATGCTCTGCTGCAGCCGTGTCCTCTGGTGTGCTGCTGGCAGCAGGGGGGCGTTTTTAGGCAGCAGAGCGTAGAAGAAATGCTGGATAGTGCTCAGTCTCTGCTCTGCTCTACCCTCTGCTGCTGCGGGCTCTTCTTCTGCACCCTCGCTGCCCACTGTCCCATCGCTGTCCTGCTGCTTCTGCTCCTCATCTGTCCCAGCAGAGTCCTGTGTTGGGGATGGTGCTTCCTCCTCATCTTCTGCGCTATCCTCATTCTCCATCCTGTCAGTCCTGTTGGTCTGCCCCATGGCGTGGGAATGATCCTGACTCTCGCCAGACCGGTCGAGATTTGGGTCCTCTGTTGGGTATTGTGCAGGGGGCTGTGCTGCAGGAGGGCTGGGTGTTCTCTGGTGGCTGGAGACTGGGAGGACGTCGCTGAGGTTCAAGCTCCGCACTGCTTCCCGTAAGGTGGACTCTCCGCGGGTCAAGCCTAAGCCAGGCTCCTGTTGCTGCCAGTTTACGGCTCTTCCTCCCTCCCCTACCGCCACCTCGTGCCCAGGAGCAACGGGGCCGAGCCAGGGGCTGAGCCCCGCGCTGGGAAGCAGCTCCTGGGCAGCCACCGCGTTAGGGCTGAGCGCTCAGGACCCAGAGTCCCCTCCAGCCCTCCCCCGCGGGCAACGCTCGGAAACTCAGAAGCCGTTAAAGGCACCCCACACCCGGCAGCTCCATCCTCAGCCGCTGCGCTGCCCTAGCAGCGAAGGGAAGAACCTGCTCGCCCGACGCTCAGCAGCGAGCGCCGGCTCCAGACCCCGCTTCCCGCACCCTCCTGCTCGGAGCTCCTCCGCTGCTTCCAGCGAAGCCTTCGTGGGCGCAGCCGAACGCGAGCAACCTCCGCGTCGTTTCCTGCCCCACAAAGAGCCGGCTCTCGGGGCACCTCCCGCAGCTCGCTCCTGTTCGCGGCCACTGCCCCGCCCCGGCCCGGCCCGCAGGGGTTGTCTTTGCCGCGGGCGGGAGCGCACGGGCTCTGCCGGAGCTGCCGCGGCCGAGAGCCCCGGTCCCTCCTCGGCAGGGGCTGAAGCCTCGAGCCCCGCGTGCGCCCGGGGCACGGCCGTTACCTGCGCTGCGGCGGGGAGAGGCGGAGTGAGGCCGCGGCGGGGCCCGGGCGGCTGCAGCGCTCCCAGGGGCGCTCCGCGGCTCCTCCCGGACTCGGTCCCGGCACCCCCGGAGCGGACGCTGCCCTTGAAATCATTGTATCCTGTGTAGAATGTATAAGAATGATTAGATTTTCCTGTCAATACAATGATGGAAAAGAAGAAGAAACAAAGGAATAATCCTTCTTAATCAAACGCTTTGTTACTTCAAGGGGTGCTTTGTTTAACTACTCCAATGTCTCCGGGTCCTCCCGGAGAGCAAAAATGGCCTAATCAGAATCCCTATTGGAATAATCAGACTGGCCACGACAGGCAAAGCATGACAGACTTGAGAGAGATTGTAATACAGGGAATTAGGGAAGCAGTTCCAAGGGGACAGAATATTAATAAAGCTTTTAGTGAGCATGGATGGGAGGAAATGGAGGGGGGATTGGATTTGTATCAGGAGAAGGATGAGTCTCCTACTGATTGGTTAGAAAGATTAAGGAAAACCTTGCAAATGTATTCTGGAGTGGATCCAGCTTCCCCAGTAAGAGAAGCGCTTTTAAAACCTCAATTTGTGGCACGATCTCGGAGAGACATTAAAAACAAAAACAAACAAACAAAAAAAAACAAAACCCAAAGCTGGAGAAATTAGATGACTGGCAAGATGGCGGGTTACAGGATTTGTTAAGAGAAGCACAGAAAGCTAAGCTGGAGAGATGTTTTTCAGCCTGTGATATTGGGGGAATGAAATAAAGAGGAAAATAATATATCACAGGTACCTCCGAGAGGAGCACCCTCTCTATCTGTCCTATCAGATCTTGGTAAGGAGGAGGAAATTGCTGTCACTGGCAACAAGCAGCGCATTCACATGAAACCAGAAGTACTGTTGCAGAGGCAGGCATCTGTAACCCCAGCAGAGCAGGGTGAGCAGCTGTAAAAAAAAAACGGGGAGGGGGGGAAACCAAGACGGGGAGCTTGCGCAGCTCCTGTGTTTGAGCACGGGGCAGGCAAACAAGTGGGAACAGACGGGACTGAGGGGTTGTTGAATGCCTTGAAACTGGTGGAGGAGGAATGTCGGGCAAAGGTGGGGGAAGTGGGTTCTTCTCCTATGGGACCGGACTGGTGTGTGTGTTGTGGGGAGTTTTGGACGTTGGAAGTGAGACTGCCCGGGGCTGGGGAGGGGGGGGGGGGGGAGGAGTGCCATGGGGTCGCTCCGGCGGCTGAATTGGAACTAGGCTGACAAGGGACTTGGGGAATCTACCCTAGCAGATCCACTGGTTAAATTAAAGCTAGGGTCTAGAGGAAATAAAGTGGAATTTTAGTGTACACAGGAGCAACTTATTCGGCGTTCATTCAGAGGGAAAAGAATTTGTTACAGACGTGGGAGCTACTGGCCACCAAGGAAAAGAAAAAAAAACAAACCGAAAAAAAAAAAAAGGCATAAAGAGGCATTCTTTCTGAAACCCTTAAAGTACAAATTGGGAAAACAAATAGGAATAAAAAATTAAAATTTTTATGCATGCTAAATTCTCCAAAATCTTTATTAGGGCAAGAAGCAACATTTAAAGAAGGCAAAATGGAATTAAGAGTTAAAAATCAATTAATTGCAGTTTTGAGTTTATCTTTAATTCAACAGAAAAAGCGAGCAGGAGGACCTCCCTGAAATAGAAGAAATCCTCAATCCAGGTATAGCTGGGAGTATGGGCATCTGAAATTCCAGGTGAGGCAAAAAATACTTTGCCTGTTAAAGTAGAAATAAAAAGAGGGGCCTGCCCAATTAGAAGAAAACAATATCCCCTAAAATTGCAAGAGAGGGAATTAAAATAGAAATTCTTAACTGAATGTGAATTGGAATATAATACTCCTATCTTGCCAGTAAGGAAAAGTTGCAGACTGGTTCAAGATCTCAGGAAATCAACAAATTTGTAGAGGATATTCAGTAATAACTGATCCGTATACCTTATTGACTAAATTGAATCAGAAATGGTTTGCCGTCTTGGATTTAAAGGACTCTTTCTTTTGCTTACCATTGGCCAAAGAAAACCAGAATTTATTTGCTTTTGAATGGGAACAACCTGACACAGTAAAGAAAACCCAATTAACTTGGGACAATATTACCTAAAGGGTTTAAAACAGTCCAACGATTTCTGGAAATCAGTTAGCACTGGAACTAGGATCATGCAAACCACCCACTCAGACGGGGACTCTGTTACAATATGTGGATGACCTATTAATTGCCACAGAAACAAAGGAAGAATGTGTCCAGTGGATGGTGGGACTATTGAATTTTCTGAGACTGAATGGTTACTGGGTAACCAGACAAAAGGCCCAACTAATCCAAACCCGACTTTCCTACCTAGGATATGAAATAACAGGAGGACAGAGAAAACTTGGAACGGCTAGAAAAGAAGCCATCTGTCAAACTCCACGACTGCCAACCATCAAGGAGGTCCAGATGTTCCTGGGAATGACTGGATGATGCAGACTTTGGATGCATGATGATGGTGTTCTGGTAAGACCCCTATATGAACTGTTAAAAGAAACCCCTCTAGAAATTTAAAGACCAGAGCTAATGAGAGCTGCAGCTCTGACTTCTGGATGTGACTAAATCCTTTTGGCTATATTCCTATGAAGAACAGGAAATAGCTTTGGTGGTCCTTACTCAGAAACGAGGACCCTGTAAGAGAGCAGTGGTGTATTTTTCAAAACAGCTGAATGAAGCGAGCAAAGGATGGCCCGGATGCCTAAGAGCTGTGGCAGCAGTTGTCACGAATATTGAAGAGGCTCGCAAATTCACCTTGGGGAAAAAAAAAAAAAAAAAAAGAAAGAAAAAGAAAAAATGAAAATTACTGTGCTAGTGCCCCATGTTGTATCAGCATTCCTGGAACAGAAAGAAGCCCACTGCTTATCTCCCGCATGTTTTTTAAAATACCAGGCCACCCTTGTGCAACACGATGATATAGAAATTGTGGTCACTAATGTTGTGAATCCAGCAACTATTAACACACGACTGCTTGGCCACTATATGAAACTATATTCAAGCCGACCAGATTTGAAAGAAACCTGGAAGGTGCCCTGGAATTGTCTAAAGACAAAAGGATAAATATTTTGACTGATTCTAAATACGCATTTGGTGTGGTCCATGCACAGGGCGCCATCTGGAAAGAACGAGGACCTCTGAACACACAGGAGAAACAGATTACACATGTTACAACTACTGAAAGCTGTTCAGCTACCTGAGGAAGTAGGTATTATGCATTGCCGAGGGTATCAACAAGGTGAAATTTGGCCAATTTCAACAATCCAAACTCATTCCCTTAATCCCTGATGGCAAATTAACAATTGAGAAATCTAAACCTAGATATTCAAAGGAGGACAGAAAATTGATTGGAGATCTCAAAGGAGAGGAAAACAAAGAAGACTGGGTTCAGATACCTGATGGGCGGATTGCGATCCCCTATAACCAACTCTGGAAGCTAGTTCAGGAGGAACGTAATAAAACTCATTGAGGTAGCTAGCAACTCTTTGTATAAATACTCAGATGAACAAATTGCAGGAAGGAATCTATAGAACATAGTTCAATTAGTGACAATGTCAGCTCTGTCTCAAGAATAATCCTAAAATTGAAAATAGAAATCAAATTGGTACAACTGGGGAGGAAGTTATCCGGGACAGCACTGGCAAATAAATTTTTCTGAATTACCGAGACCAATATTTGTTGGTGTTAACGAATGCTTTTTCAGGGTGGCCAGAAGCATTCCCTTGTAGAATAAATAATACAAGACAAGTAATTGGGACATTGTTAAACAGTATACTACCTTGTTTTGGAGTACCAGAGGCAATTTCTTCCGACCGAGGCTCACCCTTTGGTGCAAAATAATGACAAGAAATTAGCAAAAATTAGAAACTGATTGGCAACTACATGTTCCTTACAGGCCTCAGGCCAGCGGGCAAGTAGAAAAGATGATCAAACAACAGATTAATAAAATATGTCAAGATATTGATACCAAGCCTTACCGCTGGCTCTATTAAGAATTTGAACTAAACCTCGGTCGAAAGACGAGGCTATCCCATATAAAATTTTATGTGGAAGACCGTATCAGTCCCAGTTTAAAGGAGAAAGTCTTCTGAAAGTGGGAGAAGGCTATCTCCTAAAATTTCTGGTCAATCTGGGAAAACAATCAGAAGAAATAAGAGAATACTGAGGACAAGAGTGAGAGGCACGGATTATCCGACTCACCCTTTTAGATCCAGAGACTGGGTTTACGTTAAGAATTTTTCAGGAGATCCTCTACAGGAGAAGTGGAGCAGACCATATCCAATAATACTGACCACCTTTACAGCAGTGAAGATAAAGGAACAACCTGCTTGCAAGAATAAAGAAAGCACCAGAACCAGAGAAGACATGGCGGATTGAACCTTCAGGACCCTCGCATATGAAATGATAGCAGTCATAATTTGGATTTATGTGATAACTGACATACCAGCTTGGGACTAATACTTATACCTGAAATTAATGCAGAATGTTACTAAAGTTGTTAATTGTAGTGACTGTTGGCTGTGTGCACAGTTGCCTGAATCAGGAGAAGAGCAGGGCCTTCCATTAACTGGAGTTCCAATTTCTAACACTATCTCACGGACAAACCTAAGATTTGGCACAGTTAATCCTAATCGAAGCAAAGAATATTATACCTGTGTACGAAGACGTATGACACCAGGAACCAGGGTATGAGGTTTGTTTAAATGCCACAGGTGTAAGTCACTATTCAAATTGCAATCACACTATTAATATATGGTATTGTGGTTCAGTGGTGGCCCGTTCCTGAAGGGAAAGGATGGCATTGGTTATGTGGAGAAAGTACTTATAAGACCCTACCCCCAACTGGAAGGGGGCACGCACCTTAGGTGCTGTGATACCCCATCTCGGAACCTGGGTTAGAAGTTTTGCTAATTTCGTAGTTTTGTGAGATGGCTAATTCCATCTTTGGGAGTAAGGGAATTAGAAAAGGCAGTCATAAATATCTCAGCAACCATAGAGGAAACAGAAAGTAAAACCACTGATATAATCCAAGTGGAACAAGAATCAATGAAAATTGCTGTTCCTGAAACAGATCAGGAGGAAATCTGGAAACAAACTAAAAGATTTCAGAAAATGGCCAAGGACAATACCTCCTGGGGGTTTGAAGAAATGTAGAAAAACTTACCTTCATGGTTACCTGATCTCTCCTGGTTAAGGCAACCGGTGCCAGGAATGATAATTGTTTTAATACCGATTGCTTGTGGTATAACAAAATTTTCTTCCTGAAATTGTAAACGATCTATGATAAACGATGAAGACTGAAAAAAGAAATGAAATTTAAATATCAAGTAGAAACAGGAAACTATTTCAAAAAGACTCTGGATGGTAACGGCAGTATATAAAACGTTGCGACAGAATTTGCAAAAGGACAGAAAAAGGGGGTACAGACATTTGTTGGTACTAACGGACACCTTTTCAGATTGGCCAGAAGCCTTGAATGGCTAAATAACCTAGGAGTGACTGGACGGTTCAGGGAAATACTTAAACGAGGCCTTCTAATCTTAGCTATAGGACTACTCATTTTAATGACTGTACCTGGCATAATACAGTGTATATCAAAATCACTTCATAAATCGATAGAAGGAACACGGATAGCTCTGTCATAAATCACACAGTAAAAGAATTAACTAATTTTGTAGAAAAAGGGGGATTGATACAGGGTTAACCAACGTACAGGGGGGTTAGTATTGTCTGTACCTCTCACGCCTACTAAGCAGAACAAAGGCACTAACCATTGAAAAGGAAAAGCAGACACCTGGTTCTATTGACAAGGAAAAGCAGACTGATTCTACTGATAAGCAGCTATTGATAAGGAAAAGCAGACGCCTGAAGGGGGAGAAGCAGATGGTTTATGGCTGGGACCCCGACCAAACCCACAGGCCATACGTGAAGACTAAAAGGTGAAAAGTTCCGGAAGAGGAAGACTCAGTTACTTCATCTTGAAGGCCCCTACCCACAGGAGGAAGACTCAGTTACTTCATCTTGAGAGCCTGCCCATGACCAGAGGGGGCACTGCACAGGCGCAAAGGACCTTCTAGCTCATTCTAGTACAAAGCGGGGATAGGTACAGGCGTATTGTGCAACTGCTGCTCTCTGTTCCTGCGTGTACCTGTTCACACTTGAGCTCACACTCTTGCTATTTAGCACTTAACAGTTCCCTCTGTCCTTGGATGCGTTAAAATTAAGCAGAGAGAGCTGAAATACCCTTCACACCCCACACTCATGGCCCCTGCCCAGCTTTGCAGCCTGCGGGTGCTTGGGTTAATCCTGTTCAATGTGCTGGCTGGCTCTGCACCCCTCCTGACCCGATCTGCAGTATTCCAGGCTCTCAGAGAGGTGCTTTAGCAACCCGATGTCCTTTCTGCTTATTTAATAGTTGCTAAATGCTGCCAGTTCTTGCTGGTCTTGAAGTGAAGTGATTTGATCCTCACTCCTCTGGTGTGGTTGCTCTTGTTCAGGGCTGTGCTTGGAGATCAGTCTTCATCCTTCTGCCAGGCTGCTGTTTGCAGTACATTCCCTGTCATGAAAACAACTTCCCCATGAACATTGTTAGGGGGAACATCACAGTGAGAGAGATCCTTCTGGTTTTTGATTCTCCACATCTGATATGGATTGTGGGGTTTGTTGCTATCCCGTATCCTCATACCTGATCCTTCCCTATGCGCACCTTACCTCCCCAACTTCCCTGTGTGACTGAACCTCCTGGGGATGCACTTGCAGGTAAACTCTTGCTCTCTGAGCTTTGCATCTGAATTTCTTCCTCTGTTACAGAAGGGCTGTGAGCAAATAAGCTGTGTGCAAAATGGGATCGTGGAGGAATGTGGAGTTAGCTGTGCTGAGTGATTTGGTAAAGAGCCGTAACCAAAGATGGTTTCTTGCCCTGACCCAGTTTCTTCTGGGAACCATGGGCACGTCCCATAGTTTTTCAGTTCCCGACATTAAACACACAAAGGAGCCGTGAGCTGTGGCCGTTTGGAGACCGAGGTGACTGGCGAGTGCTGTGTAAGTATCAGACACCCCTATATTTAAAGTCAGAATGAGGAGAAACACCACCCTGCACAGTCCTGCATCGCCTTGGAGCAGTGGTCTCCATGCTGACAGGACTCTGCTGAGAGGTGCGGACTTGTTCTCTGATGCCCAAGGGGTGTTCAGTGGGAGTGCACCCCGATTCTCTGAACAGCACAGCTCACTTCAGGCTCAGCTGAAAGCAGATCTCATCTGTTTCCATACGTGGTTCATCCGGCAGGGAGGACCATTCCTCACCCAGCTGATGGGACTGTCAGGGATGCCACAGAGTGCTCCCTGTCGCATATTTCACTCCTCTTGTTTGGCTGCACTGCATCAGGAAGAGCTGCTCTCTAAGCCATGCTGCTGGGAAGCCTTTTTTATGCTCCTATTGAGCAGTCAGTAATCTACTAAAATCAAAACTATCCATTTGCCTTGTTCCTATCAATAGAACTCGCTGCTTTTATTAAATCTCTCTGTCGAGCTTGCTGGTGATTTTGATCTTTGCCGCTGTAGCATCTGACTGTTGTACAAATATATATGGAGGACGTGGTCTCCTTGGCTTGAAAGATTTATCTGTCTCTGTTGGGCTGGTCAGTAGAGGAAGGAGAAAAAAAGAAGGCAGAAAGAAAAGAGACAGATGGTGTGAGAGAGAGAGAAACTGAAAAGGCAGACCAAAGATAGATGGGGGAGGCGAGGAGGAGGAGTGAGTGATGGAGGCAGCTGGAGAGAAAGCCTGTCTCAGGACTAACAGGGAGGCAGAAGGGCTGATGCCATGACTGTGGCAGGATGCCCTAGTCAGGGTGAGGACCTATGGAGCCAGACACCCGGCAGTGGTAAGGAGGGCCCTGCTCTATCCCAAAGAGGCAGAAGGAAAAGTGGCATTTCAGATGCCCTGAGCTGGTGTGTGATGGGCCATCACATGGGGGTCACAGGCGGTGCGAGCGGTTTACAGCAGGAGCTCCTTCCTAGGGAGCTGTTTAATCAAACATGCTGTATCTTGTCAGGATTCAAGGAAGCACAGTTAAGATAGGCATGTTATGTAAATCCCTTCACAGCCTGCTGGGAGAAGACAGGCCTAAGAAAGCCCAGGCCAGGGCT
The DNA here is from genome assembly GCF_028554395.1 of Pezoporus wallicus. NCBI lineage: Eukaryota > Metazoa > Chordata > Aves > Psittaciformes > Psittacidae > Pezoporus > Pezoporus wallicus. The sequence goes on along the minus strand of NW_026640480.1, from coordinate 41,383 downwards.
GCTGCTTTGCCAGCTGACAGCACGAGGAGCCCCACTGTCATTATCCCCTTGTCCAGGGCAGGAGGAGCAGAAAGCCTTGTGCTGCCCCAGCACTAGCCCTTCACCCTGTGCACCTCCAGCCCCTGCACACACAGGCAGTGAGCTGCCTTTGTGTCTCCCTCAAAGCCACCCTGGCTTGGCCGTGGGGGTCCCTAGGGGAGGGATATCTTCCCATCTTCTGTTCTGAGTCAGTGGGAGATTCTGCTAAGTCACCTCCTTCTGCCTTAGGTGGATTTATTCTATGGTGGATCAGCATCCCTGTTGCACAGGGAACGGGTTGTGCCAGGAGTTGAACTCAGAGGTTTGTGCCCCATATGAGAAGTTCAGCCTCTGGATTATTCCTACTCTCTCATCTCTCAGCGTCTTTTGTTTCTGGCATGCCCTTACACCTCATTTCTTCCCCGATCTGGGGGAAATCCTTACAAATACACTTCTTTCCCCTTCTTCAGCCTTGTTAGAAATCTCTGGGTCAAGTGGGGTTTTTAGGTTTCAGCTTTTTCTAGTCTGTCACTTCCCAGGCCCTGCCATCCTATGGAAAAGCAGCACACATGCAATTAGCAGCACATCTCAGGCCCTGTCACCTGCTCTGAGTCCTCTTGCTCAGCTGAGCTGCTGAGATAAAACGTTGTCAGCTCAGGTGGTGAGATTCAGCCTCTGAGAAATCTCAGCATAGAGCATGCACAGTGGGGATGAGATGAGCATCATCAGAAGGATGTTGAATGACAAGGCAACCCAGCTAGCCCCACTTGCAGTGCTTTTTATCCAATTCTAGACTCCAAAGCTATTCTAATAGCACCATTTCCAGACCACTCCTGATCCTTTTACAGCCCCTGTCTGCTCTTAGCAAGAGGGACCTCCAGTGCTTCTGTCAGACTGACATAGGGAGAGGCAAAGGAGGGGGGGGGGTCTGTGTGTTGGAATTTCCTCAGCAGATGCTAACAGCCTCCTCATAGGAATTCACAACTGGAATTCATCTTACTCAGTGGGAATCTCACTCAGCATGTCAATCCAAACCGAGTTTTCACATCAGGTTTGATGCCTCTTGGCCCAAGCCTGCTCCTCTGTAGAGCAGTGGGTGGATTTTGCCCCATGACAGCCTGAAAGAGGTTAACCCAGGCAGCAGTTGCTGTGCAGAATCAAGGCAAAGCTGTTTAGCAGAGGGCAGTTGGAGCTGAGGAGCCTGGTTTTCAAAGGATACAGCTTTGGAAATTCTAGGAAATTAGGCAGGACAGGTTTCCAGAAACAAATTGTCAGCAGGGGGCAAACTGAACTAGTTTCTTAGGCAGTGCCAATGCAGCAGTGTACAGAGGAGCTAAACTTCCATGCACAATCTCCACATTCCTTTCATTTCCTATCCTCGTATATCCTCTTTCCTGCCCATCGGGCTCGGAGCTAACAACTTGATCTGTGTGATGAGTGGTAGGAGGGAGGTAGCAGGGCACTGAGCTGGCAGAAGAGATCTCCGTCATCTTCAGCAGAACCTTGGAATGCTTCTGAGCCAGAAGATGGTCAGGAGGGATGGGGGGATTGCAGAGGGGAAAAGCGGAGATGTGCTGCGGCTGCAGGGAAGGACTGAGGGTGCTAAATGCAGAGGCTGGGGTCACCCTCCCTTTCTCTGCGAGACAGCTGTAATATTGCATTCTGTTCTGCACACCTCATTATGAGATGAGTATTGACAAATGCAGGGAGTTCAAGGAAGAGCAGCAAAATGACTGGGGGTAAGAGAGTTCAAAGGCTCTGATTAACAAGGAGAGATTAAAAAAATCTCCTTATGTGCAGCCTGGCAAAGTGACAGCGAGGAGGGATGAGAAGCGCCTGCACAGTGAGAAAGAAGAAATACCCCAGGTGGGTAATATTAATGCTCAGAGACTCAAGGGGAAGTCTTAATAAGGGGAGGAATCTCTGTGCTTAGCAGGTAAACACTCTTACATCTGTTGCGTTAGGCAGTGGGGTGGTTTACTGTGGGGAGAGATGAAATCTGCTGGGAATTGGAGAGCTGATGATGCAGCAGGAATGTGAAATGTAACAAGGGAAACCTGCTAGAGAACAAGGTGATGTGTCTGTTCTCCTCCATTGCTGTGACACTGTGATTCTTTTGCCATTTAGGTTCCATTTCGGTAACACGGGCTCTGCACAACAGGGGAGTTGCCTTCATGTCACATTTCCGCTGGATGTCAAACAATTCCATAGATTGATGTCCCTGTTCCCCCAGCTTTTCTCCCTCAAATCCTCAAGTGAATCCATCATTAAAGTCATTCTGGTGTAGTCACTGTTCCGGCAAGCTGCGAGGTTCAGTGGGGGTTCAGTGGAGGTCCGGATTTTAACATAATTACGCAATTTAATGAATCCCAGTGCTCAGAATAGCCCAGGATGTTCTTCAAAGGTCTGGGCTCTGCAGGTACGGGAGAGCATTAGGCCTGTCCCGGGGGCACTTGGCCATGTGTAATTGCAGCAGTTGGAGGCTGTGGCAGGAGCATTAGTGGTGTGTCACGGGGAGGCCATTAGCACTGCAGCACCTTTACCCCTGAGCCCAGTGTGTGGGATCTGTAATGGCCTCTGTTCATCCCCTCCCTGCAGAGCAGGGTGATGCTTTAGCTCCTGCTGGGGCACTTTGTGCCCTTAGAGGTAGAAGCCTCACTCCTGGCTAAGGTAGCATCAAACCTATAAGTAATAGTGAGGCAGTCCTGCCCCTGGCTTTGCAGCTCCCTTGGGGAAGGGTTGGAGGCTGGAAGTGCGGCAGGAATGCCCTGTGAGCTTCCATGGAGCTTGAACACCAGCTGGGATGAAAGGCTGTGAACTGCTACACGCTTTTGTTCTGCAGAGCATGGGGATCAGCAGCAGTGGGTTTGGGTTTCTAGCCCCCAACCACAGTGCGAGGAGTCTGTAGCATGTACTAAAACTAATGGGAATGCGTGTGTCAAAACAGAGCTTTATCAGCATAAAAACCCCCTTGGAATCCAAAGTTAAACTCAGAGACTAAAGGGCTGATTCTAATTCATCGACTGTCCCCAGTGCTCACAGTCCCTAATGAAAACATGTGTAACAAGCCTGCAGGGTTAATTTTACAGGGAAAAAAAAATCCCAATAAAGGTCCGTGAGATTTTCACCTTAAATTAATGTAACGGGTGCTTAAAAGCCTTTCTAATTAGGCATTGTTCTTAACAGGAATGTCAGGTGAATGAAATCAACCTCGGAGCTGACATTTGACTCCTCAGCTGCCAAGTTGGTGTTTAATCCGTAGCACATTGCAGCTGCATTCTAATGGGGCTGCGCAGCGCGGGTGTTGCTGAGCCATTCCGGTGGTTTGGGAGTCTTTTGCTGTCCCTGTCAACCTGTCTGGGGGGAAAAGGATGTAAATAAAACAAAGCAAAAAAGTCAAGAAAAGGGAGAGAAGAGGTGGCTTTGGAGCTGAGAGGAGCGGCTGTGTGATGTGTCCTCAAGGGACTGCCGCAGGACGTCACTTGTGCTGCGTTGTGTGGGTGGAATCAGTCTGGCTTCAGCTACGTGTGTCTTCTGGAGGAAACAAGAGCGCAGCTAAATGTGGATCAACGCAACTTGCAGACAGGCTGGGGTTCCTGTTGGGGAAGCACTCACCTGCACAGCTGTTATAGACAAGCCAGGTACCCTCCTGTGCCACTGCAGCTGGAGGAACAGTAAATGTGGCAGGCACAAGTCTTCCATAGCATCACAGAATGGCTTGGGTTGAAGGGACCTTAAAGCTCATGCAGTTCCAGGGACACCTTCCTCTAGAGCAGCTTGCTCCAAGCGCCTGTGTCCAACCTGGCCTTGAGCACTGCCAGGGATGGGGCAGCCACAGCTTCTCTGGGCACCCTGTGCCAGCGCCTCAGCGCCCTCACAGGGAAGAGCTTCTGCCTAAGAGCTCATCTCAGTCTCCCCTCGGGCAGGTTAAAGCCATTCCCCTTGGCCTGTCCCTACAGGCCCTTGTCCAAAGACCCTCTCCAGCTTTTTTGTTGACCTCTTTACACACTGGAAGCTGCTGTAAGGTCTCCCCTGAGCTTTCCAGCGTAGTAAGCCCCGTTTGCTTTAATATAGAGTCCAGAGACCTCCTGGCACTGTGCACGTACCAACTAAGTGTCAGATAATATTTGGTACAAAAGAAAACATTTGGGACAGTGGGTAGAAGGGCACTTTGATTGCATCAGGAAAGGAAGGTGGGGCAAGTGACTTATCCCAGGTCCTCCCTTCTGCCTGGCATCCATGGTAGGCACCAGGAGTCTGCTCAGGATGTGCCGATCCCCACGCTCATGCCTAAACCACAAGGTTATTCCTCCTCTTAGGTCTCTCTGCCTGTATAGTCATGGGATAGCACTGCCTAGAGATGTCTTCAGGTCCGTGGGATGTCTGCCCCATGCCTCCCTGCCTGGCCAGCTCTGCACAGAGCACACACTGGCTCCCTGCAGCCAATTTTGTAAGCAGATGAGAATTCATAGACAGATTTTCCCCCATTCTCCTGAGCCCTGTGCACACAGAGCTGCGTGACCAATCTCAGCAGGTTCCTATTCTCCTGTTCCAGCTATAATAACACTGTGCTTGTTCCCACAGAGGAGCCAAACACCAGGAGATGCTTTACGGAATTCGCTTTTGTCTTGAGAGCCTCATTCCCTGGCTGCTGAAATCTTTGGGAATTCACTGCGTTTTCTACATTCACATGTGGTCAGCTCCTTCTCGTCTTTCTTTTCTTTCACCCCCACCACATTGATCCCAACATCATTTTAGCTTCAGCTGGCTTGTCGCCTTTATCCTTTCATGATGTGTTTCCACGTGCCTCATCTGCATCTCACACCTTCCATCCATAGTTCCCCCCCAGCAGTTGTTTGGAGCTAAATATTCTCTGAAGAAGAAAAATGAGAGTTGTTTCTGCTCCGTGTTTGGGCCTTAATTTCTCTCCTCATCAGACTTCTTTTAATTAATGCCTGTAGGAATTAAATCTGTCTACCTTGTTGATACCTCTGGCTATCAGCTGCTGAAAGAAGTGTTGAGAACCTTATCGGCTCACACACAGGCTTTTGGCTTTAGTTTGGCTGGTCTTCACTTCTCTATTTTCCTAATGGCTTCTTTTAAGGTTTCAGACCTTATTTCTTATCTCTTTCCATAGCCAGTTCATTGGCAAATTAAGCAGTGTTGGAACAGGCCACTTCCATTTCCTTTAGCTTCAGTTGTAGATGAATTATTCAAGCTAGCTAGAGAGCATGCCGTGCGCCTGGAGCCTCTCTTGTTCCCATTTATGCTTATGGGTCAGATCTCACACCAACCTCTGGTGTGACCCAAGAGTTTCTGCTATTTGTCTGAATGTTCCTCAGGGAATAGCTGCAGGCTCCCAGGATGCTGGTCCCTGTCATCCCCTTGCTGAAGCCTGAGACAAAGAGCAGCACTGGGGTGGGAGGATGCTGTATCCTCATGGTCGTTGGGAGAGGAGAGCGCATGGACATGAATTACTGCTTCATTCCTGGACAAAGCCAGAGCACGTTGCCAGGAGAAGAGGGAGGCACAAATGCCTAATGAATTTCCTAGAGAATGGCAGCAGATAAATCTGCCCTCATGGAGGAGTCTGACATGAAAACTTCCTAACTCTTGTTTATCTCTCATCTTCCTCTCCTGCACCCATACATCCATCTTTCCCTCTCCCTCTGCACACCTCAGGGCCTCTTTGCACCTTTGCTCAATCTCTTCCAGCCCGTTGATCCCATCACACTGTTTGTTTTCCCCTCGTGCATCTCTCCTCTGCCATTCTCAATTCAGCTTTTCTCCAGGGAATCACTGAACCCAGGTGAGGAGCATGGAAGTGCCAATGCCGGACGATTTGGCATTGGTAAGGATTTTACCAGTGGCAACACAATACTGTGTGGCTTTTGAACTGGAGGCTTTGAATAACATCCCTGTCCTTATGCATATGTCCCAGCAGAGAGCCAGGTAGGATTCAGAGCCTCCTGAGGCCGTTTTGGCTTAAGCCAGTGCTAGGGGGAAGTGGGTTGCCTGGTAAAATGGGCTGTACACTAAGATGGATGTCATCTGATGTTGTTCCTGCAGTATTTCCAGGTACACACTGATTTACACCAGCTGCTGGTGACTCCATATCTTCACTGAGTCATTAGCAGTGGAAAAGGCCTATTAATTTGGATATACTCCCCTTGGGGCACAAGGGCGGAAGAATTCCCTGCCTAGTCCTGTCTACTTATATTCTCATTTCATTTTTTGATGAGGTCTGCGTGAGCAAAGGGTGTTCAGAGCCAGCTGGCTTGTTGCTATGCGCAAGGTATCGTGTTGCTTGGAATCTGATTGCTTTTCTTATGGAAGAGGGCCGTGAAGCTGTCAGCACACATCTAATAAAGTTCATTGCCACTCTTAAATACAGCTCTTGAATAAGATGCTGCTCTGTGCTGGGTCCAGAGGAAATTCAAGGCAAACATTTCACAGATCATCGACACCAAAAATCTCCCCTGACTTAGAAAGAAAGAGTGTTAGTTCCCCAAGTGGCCTCCTGCTCATCACTAAGCATGGGTAGATTGTTAAATCTCTTCCTTCTGCCCAAGTTTTCCAGCTTGGGAGGTGGGGAATATTTCTCCTCCCATCTTCACAGGAGTGTTAGGCAAGCAGAAAATGTGATGCATTCAAATGCTTCCAGCAAGGGGTACAACCCGTGCATGCTCAGCTTGGGCTGTGCAGTCACTGCTGCTGGTGATGCTGTTCACAGCCAGAGCCTATTCTGTGCATGAGGGAAGGCTCACAGAGGGAGGAAATGGTTTCTATTAGATCAGGCAGCAGGTCCAAACACAACAGATAAGCGTTTGAGCACCGCATGCTTCTTCAGAGCTTGGAGTCAGTGGGGTGTGCTCCAGCCAGGGCTCTCTCTTTGTTAAATGTGTGTTATGAACTGGACCAGGGGGCATTTTTAGAGTGGAGGAACGTGCAAGCAAGGGGACAGACAATCAGAGTCCTCAGCTTTAATTCACTTGGAGTCTGCTGTTTCTGCTCCTAATGCAAAGATCCGTGTGCTCCAAAGCAGGTCCAATAGAAGACTCCCCCTCCTTCGTCTCACCCACATCCATAGAGGCTCTCTGCTGCCGCTGTCCTGCTGCTACCTGGTGTACATGGAAAGTGAGCCCATTAAGAGAAGCACCAGCAGGCAGGCTGGCAGGTAACCCACGCAGCACATCCTGACTGTCAGTTTGGGAGTCCATTTGAGCAGCTATTTCCTGTCTTTGCTCCAGTTTTGGAGTCTTTACTTTTGCTGAAGGCACTCATAGGTTTTGGTACTTGGCCAGGCAGGAGATACCACGTAAGGCCTGCAGTACAGACTGAGGTTTGCATGTAGAGAGAATGGCTCTGCAGCCGTAGCTTGGCGTTTGCCAGTGTTCAGGACACTGTAGGCACATCTGCGTGCTTTGAAGAGTCAGTCTGTGTCTCAGCTTGTGACAATGTCTCTCACAGGAGCCACAATTTGCTTTTAGGTGTTGTAGAGCAAGGTGTGACAGGTACAGATCCAAGGGAAGCATTCAGCCTGGCAAGGTTCAAGCTGAAATTCAGGGCTCTCTTACCATACTCCATGTTTTCCAGGGGACCTGAGCAATCTCTCTATTGCTCTCAAAATGATTTTGACAAACTGGAGAAATGGTTTGGAAGAAATAGGATGCAATTTAATAGAGATAAGTACTAGATTCTGCATCTAGGCAGGAATAATGAACTGTTCACGTGCTGGATGCAGAAATAGAGAGTTGACTAGGCAGCAATCCTGCAGGAAAGACTGGGGCTCAGGTTTGATCACTGTGTCATCACAGAAGAGATGTCAAGTTGATGTGCAAAATGACAAACAGGAGAGTCTTAGGCAGAAGTATCACCAGCAAGACACATAGAATAGGGTTCCTGCTGTGCCCAGTGCTACAGAGGTCTCAGCTGGATGCCTGGGTTTAGGGCACAACTCATCCAGAAAGTTGCAAAGCAATAGAAGACAGTCCAGAGCAAGGAGGAGTGACTGAAGACTGACATGGTCTGCAGAGAGAGATGGAGGGAGTTGGGATGAGTTAGTCCAAAGAAAAGGACCTTCATAGAATCATAGAATGGTTTGGGTTGGAAGGGACCTTAAGATCATCCAGTTCCAACCCCCTGCCATGGGCAGGGACACCTCACACTAAACCATGCCACCCAAGGCTCTGTTCAACCTGGCCTTGGGCAAGACAGGAATAGTTCTTAAACGTGAAAAAGGCTGATGCAAACAGAATGGGAATAATCACTTTTCCCTGTCCATGGGGAGCAGCACAGCTCATCCTGGGCGAATTCAACACTTAGAAAAGCCTTCCTGAGCATAAAGCAAGCAAAATGTTCAACATAATGGCTCAGGAGGGGCAGAGCCTACATTGGTGCAGACTACTGAGAAGCATCTAGAGAGACAGCTGGTAAAAGTGGTGCAGTCACATCAGTTCTGTGTGGAGACAGCAGGCTGGGCTAAGGGACTGCTTGAGATCCTTTCAGCCCCGTGATCCAGGACCCTCAAAGTGTCACCTCATAGATTACTGGCATCACTTTGTACTTACTCAGCATCTGAGCTTTGCAGCAGGCAGTACCATGGAGCTGCCTTGCAAAGACAACGCCATCAGTTTGGAGCTCTGCTGCTCTTCCATTGACCTCTCTCTCTTGTCTGTGAGCCCAGGAAAGCAGCATCCAGCACGAGAAAACACTGCCATAAATACCGATAGCTGTTGTGACTTTATTGCCCCTTCACTGGAGGTGTCAGCCACGCTCCCAGCTTGCTGGGTTACAGATCCCATTGGAAATGCCTGTCGATAGTCTGGTGCACCAGGAGCTGAGGGGAGAGGATTCCCTCCGGCCTCTGGTGGGAGCAATCCAGGAGCTGCTCACTGTGCCCATCAGCCTGTGTTTTGCTGCATATGATGATGATTTTCTTGAGCAAAGCATTCCTGCAAGGCCTTGATTTAGTGGCTTCAATTTGAATGCTCCCTTTATCCCACTGTATTAGCTGGAATTGAATAACCTAATGCAACCTGTGCAGAAACAGCGCTGCAACCAGAGAACGCTCCTGCATCTGCTCCAAGAACAACCTTCTCTGCATCTTCCCCTTAAATGCCTGTTTACCAGAACGAGTAATTAACGATGTTAATTTTAATCTCATTTGCTAATGAAGGCAGCCTAATTGCACAATAATTGGGAGCAGCCAGAGCAGGAAACAGAAAATAAACCCTGCATATGTAATTCACTCTAGCTTCTTTCTAATTACCTCTCCAGTGGCTCTCCATCATCAATGGTGTCTTCAGGGGATTTTGGTAATGAAGAGAAGCATGGGACACAGAAGGAGATATTGCCATTAAAAGGAGGGAGCTGGTAGGACAGGCCAGTACCCATCTTCTCCCAGCCATCCAAGCTGGAGGTGATGAATTCCTAGGTATTCCACATGGAAAGCTAAGTTACGGATGAATTCGATCACTGTAGTTCCCATGGTCTCTGGGGACTGTGGTTTGGCCACAGACTCTCCCGAAGGATATCTCAGACCCCTTGTCCTTCTCCTAGCTGTCTGTTCTTCCCAAGTTCCCAAACAGCAACTTTGCAAGGAGACTTGTTCTCCTGGAGTCCCTTTGCACATCTCGGGGTGTTCCTAAGTCGATCACTGAGCATTCCTGAACACAAGCAGAAATGGAATATGAGTCTTGCAAAATGGGAAGCTTGGACCCAGAGGGGATCAGCTGCTTGTCCTGGAGTTCCCAAGGCACTTGGCACAACCAGGAGATGGCTGGTGGGGCTTGCTTTACTGTAAGGGTTAAGAGATGGCTTACAAGCTCATGTACATCCTTGCTTTTCCCCCCCTGACGGGTGCTTTGCTGGTGCCATGTCACCAACCTGCACTCAGTATGGTCCCTTATTTAAACCCTGATGCCACATTCTACTTGTCCCTTGTTGTCCTGTCCCGTGCTGCAGGAATCCAGATGTCTGGGGCATTAGCAGCAAATGATTCAAAGCAGCCTTTGTCTTTCTTTCTTTCCTTTTTATCACTACAGTCCTGCTTCTTTGTGTGATATCCTTTTGAAATCAGTTCTCCCAGGTACGGTGGGAGCTTCCCATAGGCACATAAGTACCGAGGAAGTTGAGGTTTCCAATTGAAATTGCCATTAGCTTTTCCTTACCTTTCTAGCAAGGCTGGTAGGTGCACTTGGCAGGTTGCGCTCTTTATCTTCATTGGAGGATTATGCAGTATTTGTGATTGAAAAGATGTGGCTCCAGGCTGGTTTAGCCAGCAGGAGCAGGACAGCATTCATGCAGCCAGCCACAGACAGGGATACCTGGGTTATCTGCACATCTCATCTGCAACACACTGCATCCAAGGCTTGGGAGATCTCCATTTATGTGTAGAACAGGAGCTGCTGCAGCACAACTCCACCACACTGCCCAGAGCACATCAAGCCTTGGTCTGCTGGGAAAGCTGTCCAAGCATCTCAGCACTGGCAGTGTGCACAGTGCATGGCTCTGTGTCCCGGTGGCTCCTGACCAGTTTGAATCAGCCACCAGGCACACACACTGCTCTTCTCATCCTCCATGTAGGGTCATAGAACCATAGAATGGTTTGGGTTGAAGGGATCTTAAAGCTCATCCAGCTCCAACCCCTGCCACGGGCAGGGACACCTTCCACTAGAGCAGCTTGCTGCAAGCCCCTGTGTCCAACCTGGCCTTGAACACTGCCAGGGATGGGGCAGCCCCAGCTTCTCTGGGCACATTGTGCCAGCACCCTTAAAGGGAAGAACTTCCTCCTTATATTTAACCTGAGCTTCCCATCCCTTGTGAACCGCCTCCTTTCCCTGTTCCGCCTCAGTTCATCCTCTCCTGTTGTCTTCCTCTAATTAGCTTTTTCCCTGAGTTGTTTTTTCATCTGTGCAATTGAGAAACAGTTGAAGCAAAGATATGAAGAGGGAACAAGAGAAGGAGGTTTATTTGGTTGGAAACAGCTGTCATTTCATCCCCCAGAGGGGTCTGCCGGAGAACAGAGGGAATAATGGGGGTCTGAATGGCAAGTTGGAGACCTTCCTGGTCCTTCCTGGCCAAGGTCTCCTTCTGGGGAGAGAGGTGGGAGAGGAGACATTTGCTAAAGGACTCATCAGTGGGCAGCTTGCAGGAATTATGCTGGCTGGAAATCCCAGCAGATGCCTCACAAAGGTTCCCCTGATTCGCATCTCTTTCAGCCTGCTGGCCTTTGAATTAAACCCATCTAATTAGTGCCGCTCATTAGAATCAATGTCTCAGGCTGCTGAAGATGTGCAATGGAAGCCGGTTTCTGAGCTTCATAGCAGGGTCTCAGTTCAGATGGTGTTGGTGGGGTTTCTGGAGGTCTGAGGACGCAGGATGCTGTGTTGTCATCGTGGTGCCACCCCAGTTCCCAGTCCTCCTTGGAAAGGTGGGCTCCCGAGGGAAGGATAACATTAACTCAGCCTGGTGGGAACATGGAGGATTCAGACAGACTAAGGATCAGTTGTGCTCCCATCGCAGATCCTCCAGCCTAGAGAGCAGGGCTCTTGGGATTAACCACAAGATAAAGCCAGGAGGGGAAGCCAGTTTTGGCTTCTGTTTCATTAGAAGAAAGACACAGTTTGTGCCTTCCCTGCTCAGAAGGTGTATGATGTCTTCTTCTCCCCAGAGCTGCTGGAAAGGACAGGTAAATCACTCCTCCCTTCAGAATCCTCCTCCAGGATCTGCCCCAGCAGTTCTTTGTTGCTCCAGAAAGCCAAGCCTGCAGTGAACATTACTATGGCCTCAGTGTTCACCAGTGGGTACTTCTGCCCTCCCCCTTGCTGGAAGTGATTCCTGACAGCCTGCTGAGCACAAGCAAACTCAAGACTTGCTACGCTGAGCTGATCCAAACCCAGCCTGCAGGATCAGCACCTTGGGAAACCCACTGCAGGCTCAGCTGCAGGTGCTTGACCTCCATCCAGAAGCAGCATCCGTACATCCCTCCATCCATCATCTCCATCCCATCCATCCCTCCATCACCACCCACCTGCCCCAGGGTAAGCAGAGCTCACAAGGGGACTCAAGGGTCCAGCCTTAGCTGATGCTGGATATCGTGGGTGGCAGCTTCACATCAGCTCCCTTGTAACTTAGCAAAAGCACAGGGCCTGATGCAAGGCCATCTGAGTCCCTCCAAGCAGCAGGATCTATTCGCTCTCTGACAGGTCTGTAACACTCACAGTTGTGGAGTGACACATGAGGGGGAAGGCCAAGCAGCAGGCAGCTGTGGCAGATACAAACTGGGAATGCCCTGAGGCTCGGGTTGGGTTTTGTTCTCAAGGGATTGTTCAGCATGCCAGTTTGCAGGCAGGACTGGGAGGTGGGGACACAGCCTGGGCCTGTTTGGCATTAGCAGAAGGGGTCACTGCTGACAGATGTCCTCGGAGCTTTTAGAGCCCGCAAAGCTGCTAAACGCTAATTTTTTAAATGAAGTTGTCAACTGATGTGTGATTTGATTGTGCAATTGCAGCATTCAGGAGAAATCAGGCAGAAAATCATCTAATTAAACTAATAAGATGTCCAAGGCAGGAGATGTTCTCTGCTTCTTGCCTTTGACACAGGAAGAGGAGGAGAAGAAAAGGCCCTTTTGGACAGGGTTGTTTTTTTTTCATGGAAATGAGACTAATGTGTAATTCACCTGCACCTTCCTGCATGGTGGGATATGCAGACCCTCCCTGGTGCAGAACCTTTGGGTTAATGTGGCTCCACATCTCTCATCACTGGGTATCTCCCATAGTGGGGCAGGCTTGGGGGTGAACAAGGGCAGGGGAGGTTATTTCGAGGGCTTGCCTGCCCAGCTGCCCTGCTGCCATTGAGGAAACACCATCCTCTGCATTTTCACCATCCTTTATCTTGGTCATTTCCCCACTGTGCTTTCCCTGCAGGAATGCCTTTGCAGCAAGATGGGGGATGATGGTGTGGGGCAACGTGTTACATGCAGTCCCTTCTCCTCAGGGGATGACAGGAGTAGTATGTAGATGGTAGACTGAGCTCTGTGCCAGTTCTGCCCTATCTGTCCATATGCGGTGCTCAGGAAAAGAAACCCCATTGCTTTTCCAAACTGCTAAATGCCTGTTCCCAGGAGTGGGGGTTAATAGGTTCCCAGTGCCAAACATCACCTCCTGAATTGTCTGTATTCCCCTGGTGCAGTGGTACCAGCTGTATATATCGGGTTTTAGCTCCCCTGAGCAGACCAGAAACACAAGGGGTACCCACGGCAGCTCAGATCTGTTTCGTTCACAACCTGCCCTCTGAGGGGCATGCATTTCCATAACTGAGAAATACAGGGACACAGCTGGAGGGCACCTCAAAACCTGTGGAGGTTCAGCAGCCTTCCCACATGTTTCACCTCTCTTTAAAGCACCCGTGTGCTGGGAGCTGATGACTTTGGGGGGGTCTTTTTAAGCTTGCTGGGAAGTGCATTTTCATAGCTGTGGGATGAGCCACCCCAGTGAGGGCTCAGGGCAGCAAGGGCTGAGGAGCAGGAAGGGATGAGGCGGGTGAAGCGGAGAGCTGAGCACCTCATGTCAGTATTCCCCATCTCCAGTGTTTCTTTCTGAAGTTGCACATGCCCTCCAACACTGCTTTTAACTAAACAAGTCAAAATAAAGGAGTGGGAGTCACTTGCCTGTCAAAGCACCCCAGAAGAACGAGCTGATGTTTGGGGTTTGCCATACATAACACGCACAGGGGGGCCCTGTAGCACGTTCCTTTTCTCTCTTTTTCTCATCTCTCTGGATTCTTTTTCATTTGCGCACCGAGCTGGAAAATGTGCCCTTGCTTTAAGTAGAATTCCATGTCAGGGATTTTCTCGAGGAGCGGGGATTGTGGTGGGAAAGGCGGCGAGAACAGCATTAATACCCGCTCTGTGCTTCAGGCCTGAGAGAGCTGTTAACTCACAATAACACCTTGGGGTATTATTGATTTTCAAAGTGACTGTCTTGGTTTTGACAGCATAAGTTTGTCATTCCCTGCCTCATTTTACTTTCTAATGGGCAGAAAAGTCAAGAGGATCAGACTGCTCTTTAACAGAGAAAGAGCGTCCTGGTTATCCGGCTCTTTTGTGACACTGGCAAAGGGCTGTACTCAGGAAAGTTGGGAGGTTGGTTCAAAGTCACACACTGCTTGTTCCCCACTTGTGCCAAGCAGCTTGGGTAAAGCCAGATCCTTCTGCTCCAAAATGCTGTTAAGTGTCAGTGCCCTCTGAAGCTGCATAGAGCCTCCATTGAAACAGCCAGCCTTGGTGGCAGTGGGAGGTGGGTAAGTGCCTGCTGGAAGGCAAGGGGGATCTTTTTCTCCACAGCTCTCCAGTGGGAAATCAAGAGCAGAACACTCCTGCAAAACTGCCCCTCGGTTCTTGTCAAGGAAGGAGTCTGAGCCATTTGTTCAGCCTGGAAAAGAGGAGCTGCATGGAGACCTCAGAGCAGCTTCCAGTGTCTAAAGGATGCCTGCAAGGATGCTGGAGAGGGACTCTTCATCAGGGGCTAGAGCGACAGGACAAGGGGTGATGGGTTCAAACTGAAACAGGGGAAGTTCAGGTTGGAGATAAGGAAGAAGTTCTTCCCTCTGAGGGTGGTGGGGCACTGGAACAGGTTAGCCAAGGAAGCGGCAGTGTTCAAGGCCAGGCTGGACAGAGCCTTGAGTGGCATGGTTTAGTGTGAGGTGTCCCTCCCTGCGGAGGGAGGGATATGGGGAATATCACCTACCCTTGCCATCACCGCCCCTCACAAGGGTCAAGCTGTGTCTAATCCCTGGTGAAGCAGATCAGGTTTTCTTGTTACTGATGCCTTCAGCTGAATGAAGATGATCATCTCGGGAGCCTCTTCAGGAGGAATCAGGGCTGGTGTACAGAACTGAGGACTCATTGGCCTAACTTCAGAATACATCTTTGTCTCTGAGAATCCCATCAGAGAGATCTCTTCACTTCTGCTTGACTATGGCTACTACCAGAGTTAAAGATCCCGGACTTGGAAGCAACAGGGTCCTTTTTAGCTTAGTTTAAGCACACAGTGTCAGTTTGACCTCTGGGTTGGCTTGATTTGTTGGTTTGATTTCCTTACAGGCATTTCCTACTGACCACTTGAGAAGCAGGTCTGGCGGCAGACTTCTTGCTCAAATCCAGCTGATGATCTCCATTGGGAGACACTTTAACACTGCAGGAGCTTCTTCTGGCTTCCTCTGCTTGTACCCTTGCATTCCTACCTATGATCCGTGGGGCAACCAGGAGAAAAACATGTACATGATGACCCTTCCCATCCCTCCTGCAGTGCACCGTGATGGCCCTTTTGCTCTGCCACTTCTCTATCCCTCCACCTGCAGCTTCCAAGGGTATCACAGTACTACAGAAACCTCTGATTTATACAGCTGCGATACAAGTAGGTGCAGCAGAATGAAACACTCCACCCAAATGGGGGGTTTATCTAATGGAGGGGGGTTATCTACTGGGGGTAGTAAGAGAAAAGGCACTGGGTTGTTTGGGACTGCTAAAGGATGCTCTTATGGATAGCAGCACTTCATTGCCACTTGGATAGGTAGGACGGGAGTCTGGGCCAACTGAATGGTGAGAGATACCATCTTCAGGCATGGGTTTAGGTTCTTACAGCTAACAGAAAACGTGCTTCTTCCAAAGTGACGCTGTTAGAATGAGGAGGGATGTGTCACATTTGCATTGCCAAACCACAGATGCTGGGTAATTGCAGGCTGCATCAGAAACAGGTAATGGGGTGCCCTGGTGGGATCATCCAGGCAGAATCCCAGTCCGCAGACTTGCAATGTCCTGACATTAAAGCTGCCCGGGGAGGTTTTGCTGCTCTGCCCTGCCAGAGTCTCACACAGCTCACAAAAGGAACCTGCTGCTTGGTTCAGCTCCCAAAGGAGGGGAGCAGAGATCCTGCACGACGGACCCAAGTTTGCCTGTTTCCCATGGAAATGGAGACGGAGGCATCTCTCCATCCTGCTGTGAAGGTGCTGAGAAACCTTTTGTGCCTTCTCAGTACAGCTCCTCCCCAGTGGCAGAGTTGTTTAGAAATCTTGGCCTGAGTTATCGACCCTTTAAGGACTTAAAAGTGTAACTCTCCAGTTATCAACTTTCCCAGTGTTTGCTCGAGGATCCCAGGAGGAAGGGAATAGGTGTGACTGGGGAGAGGCCTTTGGCAGAGGAGTTTCCAGCAGCAAATTATCTGCTGGGGAGATTTCAATGCACGTGAAAGATGAAGCTGCTAATTTGTATTTTAATATTCCCCTGGTGTCCCATTGTATAAATTAAGTAAATTCAGTCAAAGGCTATCCCTTATCTATTGCATGTGTGTGCCGTGCTGCTTGCAAAGCGAGAGGATGGCAATGGAGATCCGAGATTTCTGCTGATATATCAAAGTCAGGCAGAGGGAGAGCATTGATCGCAGGCAGCTACACAACAGCCTGTGCCATAAAAAAAAGGGAAGACAAAAGAGGAGGAAGAAGCAGCAGACAGAATAATCTCTCTTTTCTCTTCCCTATCAGCATCCTGAGCTTTGAATTACAGGTGAATGAGAGCTGACTTATTCCTTCTTTGCGGGAGAAGCGCACGCACAGGAGTCAGGGCAGCTGGAGTTATGGCTCCCCTGGCCATCGTAGATTGGCCCCCTCATGTGCATGTAGTATTTTGTATTACTGTTTATGGGGCTAACTTTAATGTCTTAATATATATGTGCAGTGTGCCAGAATTACAGCTGGAGGGGGAACCATAACTTTGAACTTCCTGACTTTTGTGCATGTAAAACCTCAGCTGCAGTGTTAATTTAGTCGGGGTTTTTTTTGGTTGTTGGTGTGGTGTTAGTTGTTCTCCTTCCCATTACTTCACAGATACAAGAAGGATGAGAAAGGAAAGTGTCAACGTGCTTATTTGATGCTGCAAATGATGGATTAGCACTGGTAATTCCCAGGCAGGCTGTGGCTGGTGGTGATGCTGCTTGGGAGGTGGGAGCTTAAGGGCTACACTGTGGCTCAGAGGGAGAAAAGTGAGGCCCAGAGCTATCTCAATAGCAAGGTGTAGCAGTGGGGAGCAGGGTGGCTCAGGAGGGTTTGGTGTTGCTGTAACACCCACATAAATGTAAGGATGTGGGAAGCAGTCCTGTAAAACGGGGAGGCAACACATCGCCCTCATGGGACCATGAGGGTAGAGCCAGGGAGGTGAGCAGTAGGGTGGCACATCTTCTTCTAGTCTTAAAGCCAGGAGAGCCTGGGTTCATTTACCACGTCCAGCACAGCCTTAGGGCTCCGTGTTGGTTAGTCAGGAGTAGCCTGAGTCCTCTTGCTAAAGGCAGGGCAGCTCCTGCCTGCAGCCATACCCTGCAGGTACCAGCACGACATGGATGCTGAGGGCTTCCCCAGCCGACCAGGCATGAGCTGTTTGCCCAGGAGTGCAAGGCTCTGTTTAGCTGCAGGTTGCATAACCTCTGTAAGTCTTTCCCTTTGCATCCTTAACGCTTAGAAAGCTAGCAAGTTTTAAGTGAAGAACTTGTTCCCTTGACTGATGTATCCCATTTCCTGCCTCTCTTATCCCATGCTGGTTCCCTAATACTCGGAGAAGGCACATGGGGATGTCTCTCCTCTGTTCAGCTGCATCTGATCACCTCACTCAGTAGCACCTCTGAGTTTTAAGGACCCTAATCTGTGTTGAATGTACTTGCAATCACTTCAAAAGCTCGGAGGGAGGGAGGGCAGTCAGACTGACACATGCAAACGGTTTGATTGCTGTGGTGTTACTTCCATCAGCAACATGACTGGAAAATGACTGAAGGCAAATATGATTTTTGAAGGGGATACAACCTATAAACTCCAGTTTAAGGAAAGCTGAAGTGGAAGCTTTCAGCCCTCCTTGCATGCACATTGTTCCTTCAGGTCTCTGCTAGACTCAGGCAGGGAGTGGAGGAGGCACAGGCAGAGCTGGAGCATGGCAGGGCTGGCTGAGGTGGTTTCTTCTGGTTGCTGGTGCACAGGGCTCTGCTTTCATTGCCTTCCAGGCAAAGCCTGTGCTGTCCAAGCAGGGGAATGCAGCCCTCAAACACAGGCACTCAAGTGCTGCCGCAGGGCCATCTTGCTGAAGAGCCTTACAAGAACACTGCTTCTCTCCTTTGCCTCCTAGAAGCACCCCCTTTCCCATCCCTGCCTAATCCCTCCCTAAAATAATCAGTAAGACCAAAGTCCTGATGCCCTCCTCTAGTGGCAATCTTGAAAGCAACAGAGGTGCCCCAAGGGACAGTTTGACCCTGATACAACCAGAAGTGCAGAGGAGAGAAAGAAGGAGCAGCAAAACCATGCTATCTGCTGGAAAAATAACCCCTTCCCTTTGTCTCTGCTCCCCTCTCCACTGCTCAGCAGTGCTGAGTGTTTGCTGCCTGCCTCCAACTGCCCCTCTAGATAAAGCCAGAGCATAATGAGATATAGAAGGAGCAAGGCACTTGCTAAAGACACATCTTCTTCCTTCCCCTTCTCACCATGCAAGGAGGGGGATGCTCAGAGACTCCTGCACGGAGCCCTGCTCTGGAGCAGCGTGCAGCAAACACCACACAGCCCTCCCAAGGCTTTCAGCTCATTTTCCCCAAGGCTGGTGTAGCATTAAGTTATATCCAAAAGCAGCCTTTCAAACTGCTGCCTGGCGCGTTACATAAATCCTCACCAGGCTCCTCGGAGACTGCAAGCAATTACACTAGGTGCTGAGGAAGCAAGCGAGAGCTCAAAGAAAGGTTAAAAGAAGAAAGAGATGGGGGGGGAAATAAATAGAAACAACCAAAATCCCAGCTCTGGTAGCAGCTTGGAGTGGGAGGGAAGCCCACAGGCTCCAGACAAGGCTGTGTGACTTGTGTGGAAATCACTGCATCGAGGCCCATTCCAGCCAAGGCCTAAGGGGATTTCAGCCATCTCTTAACCATGATAGTATTTGGTGAAGATGTGGGACATTCATTTAGGCCCTAAGGCATAAGAAACAGTTGTCAGTGGAGCCCAGAGAGTCTGCGAGTGATTGCTGAAAGCCCCAGCTTATGACAGCGTTACGTGGATGCTCTCCAGTCAAAGGCATTCCCCTCTGTATAGACCTCCCTGTCTCCTGCACCCACTTATCTGGGCAGGCAGAGGGGCTCTGGGAAGGGCTCTTCACACCATCTCACCCCTCTGTCCCACAAGAGATGGTGACCAGCTCAGGTCTGTCTCCTTACAGCCAGCGGAAGGTGTGAGGGGTGTCTCTGGAGAGCACTTCAGTGCTGAGCCTCGCCTGCTCCATGCGCGTGTTGGAGCCTTCCAAGGTCCGTCTGCATCCTGAGATCAAGAGAGGATCCAGGACCCAGAGACCGAAGCTCCCCAGGGCAGGTCCGTAGTGCAGAGATGATGGCTCCAGTCGTGGGCTGAATCCCCTGTGCTCTGGGCAGGGGCAATGCAGCAACTCCGCTTTGGGTCTGGCTTAGTCAAAGCCAATGTAGAACTCTCTGCAGTGCCTTAAAGTCAGCTGCAAATGTAAGCTGTTACCTTCCTTGCCTTCTCATTTCCCCTCAGGGCAATGATCTCCATTCGTGAATGTCTCCAAAGTGCTTCCAGATCAGTGTGTGGAGCCTGATGTCTCAGAAGCTTCCCCTGCGCTTGATACAGAAGTGCTGTCCTGTGCCTGATGCAGGCAGCGTGCAGCCAGCCTGCTTTCCCTCATGGTTTGCTCTCTGTTAGTCCTGTAATGTTGTTATCCTTCACAACCTGACAGCTCTAGTGCTTGGCCAATAGGTAACTTCTGGGGAAGGGGGTTTAGGATTGAAGTGAGTACATCAAATAGATTTAACAGAGCTGCCTGAATTCATGGTGTTCATAACGCATGCATTTCCCTAGTAGACATAGGCATGGATTTAACTGTCAGGCACTTGCATTAAGAAAATGGATAGCAGATCCTGGAGACATCTGAGCTGTGGGTAGAGAAGGAGGTTTAATCCAGGTGCACTGTTCTGGCAGATGTGTCACTGAGTGGTCAGAGGATCCGATAATAACCATTGTTCTCAGCTGTTCCCTGGAGGCAGGGCACATCTGATAGCCTGCCTGATGGAGAAAGCACAGGGAGCAGGGAGCAAGAAAGGAGCCCACGTGCTGAGCGCCTTGTACAGACAACCTGCTGTACAGCATCGGGCTCTGAGGGGTCCTGGGCAGGGAGCACAGGCAGGAGGGTGCCAGGAGCCACAGGGTGAATGGGTGCTGCACAGCCATCAGTCAACCATGATGCTCCCCAGACCATCTGTGGAGCAGCACTGGGCTGGTGCTACGTTGAATCATGGCCTCAAGTGGGGAAAACCCACACATTTTGGGACCTCCAGGACCACAGCCTCATGCTCTTGGGCTGGTCCCAGCAGAAGCCAGTTAAGGACCCTCACTTCCATGAGATTTTAGTTGTTTCCATCTGACAGCAGTTCTTTCCCAGTGGGTGTAGAACTGCCTCACTCCTCCTCAGCACAAGCTGGCAGAGACAAGGAGCTAAAGAGGCTAAAGAAAACCTAAGAAAATGAGGAGGAAAAGGAGAATCTGTGTGCCACTGACATCGTTCCTCCTATCTTCAAGCATCTTTGAAAGACTTGTGTCTTCCTTTGACAGAGCCAGCAAGCCCTTCATCTGGGAGCTGCATGAGTCTCAGGCAGCTTCAAAGCATGATGGCTGCATTCACGTTCCCAGCTGCAGGGACTTTCAGAGCCTATATTTAGGCTTTTCTATAGGATAAGGTATAGACTGCATGGGTTCTGCTGAAGAAAATTGTGTTTCTCTGACCTGCTTAAATCCTTTGGAAGAGTTAAGAGACCAGTGGATAAAAGGGAATGAGAGAGTATATATATACACACGTTCCTTCTTTTGAATTTCAAAAGCCTTTTTTGATAAAGACCCTGACAGAGAACTGTCAAGGCATGCTGGTGACCAGGGGGTGCAAGTTAAAATCCCTGAGATAGATTAATGCTGTTGGAGAGAATAAGAAGAAACGGGCAATTCTCAGCAGGGGAAATGGTGATTGTCAAGGGGTTCTTGCAGGTCAGCATCAGATGGGAATGTTACTCAGTGTATTTACTAATGGTGGTGGCTGGGGCTGAGTAGTGAGGTAGGGAACTTTGCTGATGGCACGTGTTTGTGTTTGCTATCAAGACTGAAAGGGAGCGGAGAGGAACTTGAACAGAGCTGAAGTCTGGTGTCCTGATTTCCACCATCGCCTGAAGCTGGCCCACCTCTGCTGCCAAGAAGTGCCTGTGATTTGCACTTAAGGCCCTTTTGTTTGCAGGTGGTGGTGGAAGCAGCTTGGAGAGGGCTTGCCATGGAGCTGGACTGCTCATTCCCAGCTGCCGGCATGCTCCGACAAGCCGTGATGCTTCGTCTGGCACATTCAGCTGCCGTATGGCCCAAATCTGAGGGCTGTGGCCGTGAGGGCCCGAGTCAGGATGGCTTCCAGCATGGAGAGGGGGCTCTGATTAGCCTGCAGCCCTGCCAGGGTGTTGTGAGGAGGAGGTTCATTAGCAGAGTGCATTCAGACAGCTTGCCAGGGAACTCAGACTTACATCCACCTTTTACTCCCTGCTTCTCTGGCTGTTCCTCTGTCCACCCATCCCATGCTCTACCAGCCCCTCTGCAGAGCTGTCTGACTGTGTCTGTCCATCATCGTGGTTGTCCTGCTCATCACCTCTTGTTCTTACATAGATCTTACTGCTCTTCCCATGGGAGCACCATCTGGGATCCTGCTTCCCAGGTTTTGTGCATCAGGCATGAGCAAGCTGTGCTGGACATGGTGTAAGCAGAGCTCAGCTCCCAAGAGCTGCTGGTTCTTCAGGAGTCTCTATCCCAGTTTTCCTGCCTTGGCTCCCTTCTCCAGCCCCTCACCAACGTTCTGTTCTCTATTCCCTGCCAGGAATTGCAGCTGAATTGAATGAGGGTAATTAACTTTTGGCCACTCTTTTAATTGAGTAGTCAGGAGGGAGAAAAGAAGGGGAGTTAATTGAGATGAAAGGAAATGACACCAAGCAACAAGCTCTGGTTAATGCGTGTTGGTGAAGCCCAGGCAAGTGGTGCAGTGACTGCAGTGGGCACAGAAAACCTCTGATTCATAGACATCCGTGCTCTAGATGTGGGGACAGGGAGGGATTCTTCTTTATTCTCTCTGGAAAGGGCAGTTGGGATTGAATTATCTTGTATCCTTCTTCCCAAACTTTTCTGTTCCACGTGTTGATAATTGTGCACTTCACATCTGCACTGTATGGATTCCGATTGGGGAAATTGTTCTGGTCTGATGGGCTTCAAAGACCATCATGAACTCCAGGATGCGGGTGCTGAGCTGGTCTGAGGAGACCTGGTGGAGATGTTCCCCGTCTCCCTGTATGCAAGGATGTTGGCCTCAGCTCCCATCCCAGCTTCAAGACCCTCTGATGTTTCGGTATGCTCCAGGATTTATGGGAGGGAAGGTGATGGATCTCTGTTACATGAAGGGCCTCAGATAAGGTGTTTGTATTTATTAAGGCAGTTGTTATATGATAATTAAGCACCAGTTGCTGGCAGAAAACATGTTTATGGAGGTTTGATAATGTGAAAGAGAAAGAGATGCTGTAGAAGTGAGTGGGGTTTCACACATCGCAGCTACCCACTAAACCTCAGGGAGGGGCAGGAGCTGGTGCTTAGGACACTTCACGGGCACAGCTGGATAAGAGCTGTTGGAAATGGAAGGGTTTTTTTGGAAGGGGAGCTACAGCTGCTCTTTCCAAAGCGCAGGGAGCCTTGTTCATGAGGGATCACACAGAGCCAGGTGTCCCCTTCATCCGCCTCCTCCTGGTGAAAGCCTTGAGGTCCAGGGAAAAGCTTCACCTCCTCTTCCGAGAGTCATGCTGGACACCAAGCTCAGCATCCCCAGGGCAGAGCAGCTGCAGGTACTGATGCCATCCTCTGCTTCCAGCATCCCTGTGGGATCCTCCTCCTCCTTCCTATCCCAAATTTGCCCTGACCTTGTGCATCTGCTGCTCCCCTGCTAGCCAGTGTCAGTGCGCCATGGCAAGGACTGCCGCTGATGGGGAGAGGCTGCATTCAGAAGGGCTGGTTTTAATGCAGGGGATGTCAGGAGGTGTCTCTGTTTCAGTGCCTGCTTGGTCTAACCCCAGTGCTCCCTGGCTGAGCTGTGCTCCTGAGAGGGAAGAGGTGCAGGCGAAGGGTGCTACTTACACACATTGGAAGAGAGGCTGCAAGCAAGGGGAGGAGAAACAACAACTCACCGCCTTCTGTAAGGTGTCAGGAGCTGTGGTTGGAGTGGCCTGGAGTTCTTTGTATCACCCTGGCAAAACCCTTTCAATACAGCATGGGCAGCCCCAGAGGGGCTCACTGCAGCCCCTCCTGACCTGGAACTGGCACCATCAAACGCTGTCAGATATGGATGTGATGCAGTATGTGGAACTGCCATCCCTTCCCTTACCGAGTCCTCACAGGGCTCCTCTGACCCCCCAGCTCCACTGCAGAGCCGGAAGGGAGGTGGGGAGCAGGGAGGATGGAGAAATCAGAGGAAATGTGAAAAAGAAAGCTCTGTGAAGCCTGGTCTTAGGCAGGGATTTGGGAAGGTTGGGAAGATACAGAAAGAACTTGAGAGATGTGTTTTCTCTGGGATTAAGACCACAGAGTCCATCTCAGTGGGGCTTTTGGCTGCCCTGAGGCTGTGTAACACAGCAGCTTCGAAGAGGCAGTCTACAGAAGCTGGAATTGAATGGTGCTTCCTCTCCCTGTGCCTCCCTTCCCTCCTGCACTCCCAAATGGAGAACTCTGTGAAGGGGTGATCAAGTAAATTGCAAGATGGAGTCAGGTTTGGAGGTCACAGGCAGCTTGGTTCATATTGGAATATCTGGGCCCATGATCCATGTACGTCCATCACACACTCAACCAGGGGTGCTTTTGGGTGCTCCCTGCCCTCCACAGGCATCCCCACTGGTGTGCAAACAGGAGGCTGTAAACCTCTGCACTCTCACACACAGAGCATCTTCTGGCCTCGCCTGTCGTTGCTGCAGCATCTCCCTTATTTTTAGAACCTGGTTAAACCCAATAAAATAATCATTATTGCTGTAATTATTTCCAAACAGATTAAATATCTGCCGTGCTCCCAGTTACAGTCTAAACCAGGAGGAGCCATAAACCATCGCAGTGCATAAAAACGGGCAAGCGAGAAGAGAGGGATGACATTTCCTCTGGCTTCCTCATGGGCCTGTGGAGTTACTGGGAACATTTGCATGTTTCTAATGCAGTGCCTCTTTAATAGATTCCTCCCTCCAGACACATCACAAACGGTGTGCTTGCCTGAAGGGTAGGGAGCGGTGGCGCCTGCTTTAGCCACACAACAAACAGGAAGGGGAATATATGCGGTGTTTGATGGCAGGGGAAGAGTGGAGGTATGGAGAAGGAAGGCAGAGCACTTTTTTTGTGTATACAGATGCCATCTGTTACCTTTTGGACCTTTCTGTTGTCTGACCTGCTTTGGACCGCACCGGGATTCTCCAGGGTAACGTGTGGTTTTGCATCCAGGGGTGGGATTATTTGCTCTGAAGTTGGAATTCAGGAAAAAAGGAGACTTAAATTCCTCTCCTGGCCTGTTAATCTGCAGGGTAAAAATACTGCCTCTCTGTGCAGAGGGGTGGGTTTTCCCTGCTTGGCTTCAGTTCAGGCCAGACCCCAGACTTGCACTTTAAGCCTCTCATGGCAAATACCCCTTTTCTGAAGCCAGGCCGTGCTGTTACGTTCCCCGTCAGTTGGATGTCCCAGCACAGAGGTGCTGTGTCCATCCACTGTCACACATGGCTGTGGGCCCACCAGTGAATGTGAAGGGAAGGGCCAAACCAGTTCTGGGTTTAGATCTGCTCTGGGCGCAGGAGCTCAACAAATGCAAACCCAATGAGGTTGGGATAACCCAAGGCCATCAGGATGCTGTTTGAGGGATTCACACATGTACTAGAGATCAGCGTGTTCCCTGGCTCCTGCTTTGACTTCAGAAGGACCCTCCTCATCTTCTCTGTCTCCCTGGTGTCACAGATGTCTCTTTTCTTCTACCCTTTTCTTCTCTTGTTCACTTCTCACCCTGATGGGGTGCCTGGGGAGAGGTTTATGTCAGCACCAGGGTGGGCCGGCAGACATGCTGTGACTGGCCAATGCAGATGATGCTCCTCTGCAGTTCTGATGGATGAGGAGGGTTCATCTAAGACCTCTGGCGCCTTCTTTTCCTAGAAAATAGCTCATTTCCTGCACAGTGTCATCTCACCCCAGAAAAATCGCTTTCCCTTTTCTACCAGCTCACTTGAGAAGTCAAGGAAGATGTCCAGCCCACACTGCTGTAAATCTGGCTGAATGGGAGAGTTTCTGTCGACTGGGCAAGACCTGTAATTTGGAGGCAGCTGGTTCTTCGTGTCCTTTGTGGGCCAGGGGCTCCCCTCTCCAGTGGTGCATTGCAGTTGCCATTTCTATGCCACTCCTGGCTCCTGAGGCTGGGAGGAGACTGTGGGCTAAGGATGTCCACAGTGAACTCCACCTCTTGTGGAGCATTCCGTGAAACTTCAGCCCAAAGCAGTGGTGAGTGCTCCATCCCTGGCAGTGCTCAAGGCCAGGTTGGATGGGGCTTGGAGCAACCTGTTCTAATGGAAGGCGTCCCTGCCCACGGTAGGGGCTGGAACTGGATGAGCTTTAAGGTCCCTTCCAACCCAAACCAGTCTGGGGTTCTATGATCTTGAGGTTGGCTTGAAAATGCAGCATTGTCAGTGAGTTTCTTTCCTCATCTCCTATTGCCCCTCGTTCCAGGCCAGCTTAAATGCCACTGTCAGACAGATGTTAGTGAATCAAGAGGGCCACATTCTAGGGCCCTTTCTGCACCAAGCACATACTGGGTCTAATTCTGCCTGGCAGGTCAAAGGCACAGAGAACACATATGAAATCAAGAAGACGACGAGTTGTAGTTAATGTGCTCTAGCAAGTTGCTTTCCACAGCACCACAACTGACTATTTTATCATCAGAACAGAGCACAAGAGAAATCGTAGATGAAACAAACAGAAAATACATTAAGAGAGTAAGTAATGAGATCTGGGTGAAATTGCATCTTATGAAAAAGTAATCTGCAGCTTAGTGTGCAAGGAGGAGGGATTTGATGGAGTAGAGGGACTCTCAAGAAGGGAATGAAGGAGCACGTTACAAACAGCCATAGACAGCCAGGTGTGTCGTGCAACGCAGGAGCCTTATGAGAAAGTAATCCGCAGCTTAGTGTGCAAGGAGGAGGGATTTGATGGAGTAGAGGGACTCTCAAGAAGGGAATGAAGGAGCACATTACAAACAGCCATAGACAGCCAGGTGTGTCGTGCAACGCAGGGAAGTAGTTAAATTAGGATGTAATGGAAAAGGTTGTTTTAATATTCTCCTTTATGGGTGTTGGTGTCAATATTATCTGAGGGAAGGAGAGAGGGAGGGGAGAGGAAGGGGGGGGCTGTTTGTAAGGAAAGGCAAATACATGGCATCACGTGCAAATTCCAGAGTCCTTTCATCAGCAGGAGCAAAGATTTTGCTGGTGGGGTCGTGGCAATAGGCAGAGGTCGCGGGGTTGGCAGCATTACCCTGCTCACAGCAGCACAGCCACAAAGACACGTTGCCCTGCACGCACGTGATGGGATGGCAGCTCCTGGTGAGGAGGGCAGAGCCTGAGCTTCCTGAGTCCAGGCCTTGGGTCTGGAAAGTGATGCCCATAGGGCGGGATTGCTTATTGATGTTCCATGGCACAGCAAAACCTTTGGTGTGTTTGTCCCAGTGCCACACAGTGCAGTGGGGACAGGGGGAGAACAGGGGCTGTGGGACACAGAGACCCGTTCTTAGAAGAGGGTTTCCCACTTGAGGCTGTGTGAAAGGGCTTAGCTGGATGTGTCCTTTCTTTAACCATCCAAATCTCACACCCAAGGTAGCCCGCTGGGCTCTCTCTACAGGAGACAGAGAGGCTGAAGCACCTTCCCCAAAGGCTTTTTCACCCCCTCCATCTACAGGGAAGGTCCACTGCAAGCCAGCATCTCTGCTTTAGCTGCAGAGGGAGCCCAGGTGCATGGAGTTAGAGTAGAGAGGTGGGTCTGTCCTTAAACAACAGTCCCGGGGCACAAAGGAAGTGGATCCGTGGCACAGAGGCAGCCAAAATTCAGCCTCCTGCCTCCTACCTCTTCCTCCTCCTCCTCCCTTCCCACTTGCATCCCTCAGCCTCCAGCGCAAGTACAGCCTCTCCCACCCTGAGCAGAGGCTTTCCACTGCCTGGTGACACTTCACATCCCTGGGACTTAGGAGCGTGTCTCTGAGACAGCTGTAATTACGTGGTTGCCTCATTAGACAGACAAGCTGAGGTCTTGTTGCCTTCCCACGATCAGCCGGGCGGATCCGCGAGCTGCACCTCTGTGTGTTCCTCCCCTCTTCCTGCAGAGAGCTGGAGGTGCTAATAAAGAGGAGCAGAGGCAGTCAGGATGCTCAGCACTCAAGAGGTGCCACTTGTGTTCGTCATTAATGAGCCCCGGATTCCAGCTGGTGCCTGGCACACCTCTGCCTTACTGGGGGGTTTCTCATTCCTCTGTGCTGGGCTCTGTCCCCTGCTCCAGGTATCTTTGGGGGGGGGGGGGATATCTCCTGCCCATAGGGATCTCTGGTGTAACAAGAAATCCCAGGATCAAGTCTCCCAGCTAGCAGCTCCCTGCACAGAGCTTCTCCGGGTTGCCCCTGCTCCTGGCTGACTACAGAAGGAGTCAAGGTTGGATTCGTTTAGTCCAGAGTGGAATTTCTGCTAACTAAAGTTTGATGGGCTCATTTGCTACCTGCATCGCAATCTGTTTCCACCGCCTGCCGTTCCCAAACAAGCCGGGAAATGAATTCATTTCACACCAAGCCAGAGAGGGTAATTTGCTTTTGTAAGTTTGTATTTTTAGTGGATGGAGAAATCAGCAATGATTTCATTTGGGACTAAAGGAAACGCTTTGTTCAACCCCGAATGAGAAGTGGGAGGGGTTTATCCTTTCAGATGTGGTCCCATACAGACAGGCATGAGTGTGAAAAGAGAATGAGCCGTGTGAGCTGAGAAATTAGAGTGGTCCCTAAGAAAAATGTCACAGTGAAGTGTTTCGGACTTGGGGTGGAGGGGAATGCTGCTTGCTGCTTTGCCTTTTGGACTGAATCTTGCCAATGCAGATAAGCCTGGGAGGTTTCTTTAGGCCAGCCTTCATGCCAATGTCACCCAGCTCCAGTGTGGTCAAAGCACTGAACTACAGGCCCTTGACACGGGGTTTGTGCACACTCCTTTGACTTCACAGCCTCCTCCTGACTGCTTTAGCCATCTCCAGACCTTCAGCTGGGAGGCAAGACACCCTCTGGCCTGCCCCAGTTTGGTCATAGAACCCCAGACTGGTTTAGGTTGGAAGGGACCTTAAAGCTCATCCAGTTCCAGCCCCCTGCCATGGGCAGGGACACCTTCCACTAGAGCAGCTTGCTCCAAGTCTGTTATTGTCACGCACAGCTTCATCCTCGACAGCTCCTCCTCTTTCTTACCTGAAGTGAACCCCACTGCATCCTCTCAACACTGCTGAAGCAAAAAGAAAACAAGACAAATTAAAAGGAAGCCTTTCAGAAAAGACCTCTCACACGGGTCCCTTTTTTCCTGTCGCAGTGAGAAAGAGAATGGTGTTTTCATAGTCAGGGCTGTTGAAATGAATGGAGATGAGATAGTACTGTGTAAGGTACCGTGTAATTAATTAAATGATCTCCGAGACCTTAGGAATACTGCCACTGTACAGGAGACATGGCTGGGTACACACTGTCTGAATAGCTCTTCACACACATGAACACATGTGTGGACTGTTTGCCATGCCCAGCCACCGAAATCCAGATGGATTACAGATGGACAGGGCTGTAAATGTACTCCAGCCAGGGTTAGCAAGATCCCACAGCAGGGCTGCCTTCTCTGGGGCTTCCCAAGTGAAGTGTGTCCTCATGTGATGCAATGGATGTGGAACTTCCAGGGAAGGCAGGATCTGCTGCATGGGGACATGTGCGTGCTGGGATGCATTTCGGATGTGCCAGACTTCCCTACACCTGTGTGAATCACGTGAGTAGGAGTTGTCTTTGCTGCTTTTGGAGTAGTTTCTCTCTGTGGCTGCAGTTATTGCATACCAAAGTGCAGTGGCTTCTGATTTTGCCTTCTTTCTTTCCTATTTTTAACCCAGTCTAGACTGGAAGGAGTTCAGTGTAGGCAGGAGTGCGATGCACTAAGAGCTCTCTGCATGCCGTGGTTTGGGCTGATCTCAGGTTTTGGCTTCTCTGGGGGCTTGACCCCAAACCTGCTGCCACTGAAAGCTCTGCCAGCTGATTGCATTGAATTTTAGCATGGACCATGCAGGGTCAAGGCGGATCACAAACAGCAGAGGTGTGAGGGAGGAGAGCTGGGGATTGACAGAGAAAAGGTGCTTTAAACATTCAAGAAGAAAAGTGGCCAAGGAAAATGAGTTTTAAAGCTCGCTCCATGAAAACTGTATTAGGGGAGGAACACAATGCAACGTGTCTTGCAGCACTAAAGATGCTCTGTGAGGAGGCAGAACAAGCTACCTAGTGATCAGACTTTCCAAATGAGCCACTGCTGGAGGAGCAGACAGTAGCTGGAAAGGTATCAATTTTCCTTCTACTTTCTTGCCATAGGGAAGAAGGGAAATAACTCACCATTAGGAGCTACGGGAGCTCTGCAGGGGGGTTGCAGTGTGCTGTGATGGGCAGAGGCCATAGGGATGATGGGGAGAGCTGGAAGAGCAGCATTAGGGGCACAGCAGTGCCATGCCAAGGGAGGCATCAGGGGTGGAAAAGAGGAGAGACCAGAGGATGGCAATGAAGTGCAGCAGCGACTGCACTGCTTCATGTCCCTGAAATCGTGCATGGCTCTTCTGGTTCCATCCCAGCTCACAGAGGAGGCTGGTGCTCTTGGCTCCATTCCCGCACTGGGAAGCGGAGGCAGGGAAAGGGCCAGCTGCATGGGTGGCTCTGTGAGGTTTGGGCTCAGGTGAGGAACACGGCTCCTGTCCTGTGGATCCTGTCCAGGGAGGCTGATGCTGGGGTAAAAGCTGCCTGCAAGCAGGGTCCCCATGGGCAGAGACAGCTGAGGCCAATGTTTAGGCTGGAAAAGTCAACAGGAGGGTGCTGTTGTGTGCCACTGTTGGGGAGTTCCTTGTGCCCCCACCAGCCTAGATGTGCAAATGTGGGTTTTGCTGGGCTGCTGTGAGTCAGGGACTTTCTGCTTGGCAGCTTGAGTGTGTCTGGGAGACCCTGGTGTTTTGTGAGCACCCTCCTCCCAGCTCTATCCCCAGGCACACTTTGGTTGGCTCATGGAACAGGCTTCCATGTGTCTCTGGCCCCTCTGTCCTCTCCACACCTCAGCCTCAGCATTCCTGTCTGGATGACAAACTCATTGATCTCATTTACAAGGTGCTTTGGGGATGCTGGAAAGCACTGCCCCAGGCAGGGGTGGCTCAGCCAGGTCAGAATCACCCCTCTCCAACATACCCAAGGCAGGAGGTCACTGGAGGGTTCCCGACCACCCCTTCGGATGGGGTGAAGGGGTCTGATGTCCCATACAGCTGTTAGCCAGCACACAGCTGGTTAGGAAAACCCAGCCATTTTGGAGGCCTGATATAGGAAGCTTCCAAGCTTTTCCAAGACATTTAGAATCATAGAATCATAGAATGGTTTGGGTTGGAAAGGACCTTAAGATCATCCAGTTCCAACCCCCCTGCCATCTGCCATAGACAGGGACACCTCACACTAAACCATGTCACCCAAGGCTCTGTCCAACCTGGCCTTGAACACCACCGGGGATGGAGCATTCACAACCTCCCTGGGCAACCCATTCCAGTGCCTCAGCACCCTTACAGTAAAGAACTTCTCCCTTATATCCAATCTAAACTTCCCCTGTTAAAGTTCGAACCCGTTACCCCTTGTCCTGTCACTACAGTCCCTAATGAAGAGTCCCTCTCCAGCATCCCTATAGGCCCCCTTCAGATACTGGAAGGCTGCTATGAGGTCTCCACGCAGCCGTCTCTTCTCCAGGCTGAACAGCCCCGACTTTTCTCAGCCTGTCTTCATACGGGAGGTGCTCCAGCCCCTGAGCATCCTCGTGGCCTCCTCTGGACTTGCTCCTGCAGACCAGGTCCCTGCTCAATAGGACAACCCCAATGGCAGCTTCTGCTCGGGAAGAAGTGCGGTTTCTTCCCCCTGCCTGTTCTGTGACTCTCCTTTCCTTGTCTTTCTCCTGCTGTCCCACAAATCATTTCCTTGGGCTCCTTCTCCCAGGTGCTTTGTGCATGTCACAGAAACCACACGATCTGAAGAGGGGGAGAGGGGAGAAATAAACTGTGTAGCACAGGCAGTAAGAACCCAGTTGGTTATTTATAATGCTCAGCTGTAAGCAATAAACACAGGCACCAAATGTAAATTCTGCCACTTCCCTTCCCCTCTCTCTGTAATTCCCGATAAATTCACATCACTCACTGTCGGTCTTAATGTGCTTCTGTTTGTTTGAGCTGCACATTCTTCTCTGTGATTTTTTCCCTGAGTAGCTAATAGCCCTATGGATAGTTCTCCTCTAGCCTTAGTCTTGTAAATTAAATTAATTTAAAATTCACAGGGATAATACGCTGCTAAAATGCTCGGCTGTGGCGTTGCAGGTCATGGTGCTGGACTGTAAAATGAAAGCCTGTTTATAACTTGGCATTTACAGGGCTTTCTTCCCCCGGAAGCAATGCGGTGGGTAGAGCTGTCTGTCCATTTTCTGTATAACCAGGTGGAGATGTTCACATAACCTGGACCAGTGGCATCCAAAAGATTCTCCAAGTGGACTTCTAGAATGCAATGCACTGTTTGAGCATCCCCTTAGAATCATAGAATGGTTTGGGTTGGAAAGGACCTTAAGATCATCCAGTTCCAACCCCCCACCTCACACTAAACCGTGTCACCCAAGGCTCTGTCCAACCTGGCCTTGAACACCACCGGGGATGGAGCATTCACAACCTCCCTGGGCAACCCATTCCAGTGCCTCAGCACCCTCACAGTAAAGAATTTCCTCCTTATATCCAGTCTAAACTTCCCCTGTTAAAGTTTGAACCCATTACCCCTTGTCCTGTCACTACAGTCCCTAGCGAAGGGTCCCCCCAAGTCCTTAACTTTGCTCTTTGGGGTGGTGCTTTGGGGACTTCAAGGAAGTCCAGCAGCGGGAATCCCACTGTTCCTTTGCTCTGTTTCCTTCACTTGAGCACTGTGGTCCTGAGCGGAGGCAAAGCCAGGAGGAAAGGCAGAAGATCCACATGCCATTTTCATGTCAGGGATCTGCTCCTCAATACACAATGGTTGAGGAGCGTAAAACTTGATTTTTGTGGAAGGGGATTGAAAAGTTGTTCCTTCCGATTGCCTCAGAAACAGCAAAGAACCCTGTCAGGATTATCGGGGATAATTTTCTTCACTGTTTCTTTTGCCTGTTACACATCCAAATGAAGTGAAAAGCAAAGATTGAAGAGAACAACTTTGCTTAGGTTTGTAATGAGCTGGAAATTCTGCCGCTGTCAAAACCAGCTCCACTCCCACAAAATGTGTTCTGCACAAAGGAGTCTTTTGTCACTCTCTGTGTCTGGAAACACAAAAACATCAGGTGTCAAATGTGCTCCAGCTTCCACAAAGCGTTCCTGGTCTCCCCCATCCTTAGCACCGGGTGATTTAATAAACTGAACGAGAGGCACAGACCTGCCACCTCCTTTTGATGGTGAGATGATGGAGAAAAGGCTTTGCCACCCTCTCCTCCACCCAAGCTCCACTGGCAGGGACTGCTGCAGTGGTGCAGGGTTTTCCTGCTGAGGGACCCTGACCTTCAGTGTCAAGATGTTGGATTTGCATCGTTCCCTGTGTTCCTCAGCAGGACAAAGCCAGTTCCCTCAGCTGGGAGCGGGAGCATGACCTAACGGCAGCAGCAGATGTCTCATTAGTGACGCACTGTGCCTGACTTTAAGGTTTCTTCGCAGCACAACCAAGCCCCATAATGGTTTTCTTTCAGTCTCTTAATGAAGACCGTTCCCTCACACTCCTCATACATCATATTTGCAATGGTTCCTTCGGTGTGGCTGGTGCTTCAGTGGTAGTTTTGTAATTTATGAGACTCTTAGTAGCTTAATTATGCCATCAGCTCCATCTGTCACTTAACTGATATGAGGAATGATGGGATGCCATTAGCCAGCTAATAGTTGCTGTAAAGAGTATTGTTTTATGCCGTTAAATGGCAAGAACATAAACAGTTTTTGCTCCCCGATATCCATGCTTGCTTCGGTAATGATATTTAAGAGGCTGGTCTTGACATCTGTCCCTCTGCCTGAAAAAGTGCTGGGGGAAATAAAAGGAAACTATCAGCAACAAGTCTCATTAGATTTACCATCAAGACAATGATCGTTTGGCTTTGTTTTCCCCCATGCTGATGGAACTTCTTATTTGAATCTTGGGCCCTTCCTTGCTTTTCATCTTAATCTCTTACGATCAGGACAAGAATGTGGTGTCCTCATCCCCATGGGTAATTACTATGCTTGCAAAATGTGCATCCCATCCCCTCAGCTTCTTTAGCCCATACGAAGTGTTACTCATTTGATAGAGAGCTGAGGTACAGAAGACCATGAATTAGATCTCCCGGAGGACAGAGGCACTCGGTTTCCATTTTAGACAGCAAAGATAAACATCTGAAGCCTATAAATGCCTCTCAATTGCTGTTTAACCCTGGAGCTCCCTAAAACCTAGTTTCCAGCATTAAAGTTTCTCAGGCACCAACATTCCTGCTTCTGAGCTCACCAAAGCTCAGCCACTGAGCTAGCAGGACTTTGCAGCTCGAGTCTGACCTGAGCCCCTGCATGGCTGGTGGTTGCTGGCAAGGTGTTAGCTCAGTGCTGTTGGATGGTGGCATTGTGGAGGCTGAGGCCATGGGAACTGGAGCCACAGTGGTGTGCACCTTGCTCAGGTCTGCTGCTTTAATCCCAGCTGTCTCAGCCACCCTTGTTCTTCTGCTCCTGCACATCCCACGTTTGATGTGGTTTCTGCACGCATCACCTTCACCCCGCCTGACAGCATCCTCTGCACCAAGCCAGGAGGAGTCCTCCTGGTTCAGCCATGCAGTGATTTCAGCTCTTTCATCTCCAAAAGGCACACGTGGAGTGCCAAAGGCATGAAACCCCGTGCCCAGCGGGTTCAGGAGGCAGCGCCCTGCATGCCCAATGATGCTCTTTGTGTCTCTGAGCCCCATTCCCAGAATACATCAGGTCCTGAACAGAGGCGAATGGCTGAGAACACAGCCTTCCAGTCCTCCTGGATGGTGCCCAGCTTTCCATTACAGTGCTGTGACTCCTTGACGTGACCTACATCCTTGTAAGCGAGGGGTTAACGCGTGTTGGCTGCTGGTCACTCTCCTGCTCAGATAAGTAGCCATCAATCGCAGGGATCTGCTGTAGTCACACGGTAATAAAACTGGAGAGATTATTTGCTACTCTGTCATTCAGAATAAATGTATCCCAAAGTGCTCTGTAGAATTAATTAATAGGCAGAGGAGAGAGAAACTAAGAGCTGAAGATGAAAAGCTAAGGCTTGAAATGAGGTGTGGAAGTATCTCCTGGAGTCAGTGTCTGTGGTGGGGCAGCAGCATGGATGGGGGCTGCTTGGAGGCACCATGTACCAAATGGCAAGGCAGGGAAAAGAAGGATCTGGCCTGTAAAACGTGTCATTCCCCATGTCACTGGTGGCAGTTGAGGTTGCAGCTCAGTACAGGAGCTCAGAGGAGGTTGTGGGTCCTCCTGCCAGCCCCATTCCTGGCCGGCTGTGCATCCTTCATGGAATTGCTGCCTTCTTCTGTGGCTCAGTCTCCTCCATATCAGGCAGAGGCTGCTGTGTTTTGCGGGGCACTGCTCAGCTTCATTCATCAGTGGCTATAAAGTACATGGCAGTGTCTCAGTGAAAGGCACTCCATAAATCCCAGGTTTTATGGCTTACTGTTATTTATGGGAACGTGCCACATAGGGACTCCCCCTCTATAAAAACGGTGTAATGCGTCAGGGCCAGCCCCAGAACATGGGCTGTCCTTGGTCAGGGCAGGGAGGATGGAGTCAAGAGGGGAGGAAGGAAAAAGCTTCCTATTTTAAGAAGGAGCATCTGTTTGCCTGCAGTCCCTTCCCACACAGTGCTGAGCACCTCCACAAGTCACCAGCGTTTTCAGGCTCTGCACAATCCATGGAAGTTGATGGAGGAGAAGGAGAGCGGATATGTTAGCACTGCTACTGAGGGACAGGCTGCAGGCGTGCTCAACCTTTATTTGACACTGGAGAACCCGCTTGGGAGCAAGATATTTGATTGCCCTAAGTGGTGGAAAAGGCTCAGTCAGCATCTCTGCCTCACTGGCAGTGGGAAAATCACTTCTACCAGTGTTACTGCTCTCCAAATGAGTTACTGTGGGATGGGATGTGCCTGGCCCCAGGACAAGATACAGGGTTTGGTTAGTGGAACAGAGCCAGAGTGGTGGATTCAGCTCTGCCGTACATGGCAGCATGAACCCATGCTGGGCATCACCTTCATGCCCAAAGCTTGTCCCTCATCCCCAGTGTACTGGTGGACAAAGTGGGAGAGCATCACCTGGGGCTGGGAGCAGGACAAGTGCCACACACTCAGAGCAGGCGTGTGAGGAAGCGCAGCTCCTCCAGCCCTCATTCCCCCTTTGTTAAACTGCAGTGCTGTAAAACACAATGTCAGTTTTCCTTTTAAATGTCTTTTATGGCAGGTTTGATGCAGCCTGGCAGATTGATAGCCCTGCTGACTGACAGCTCCCATTTATCCCTGCCATGCGGGCAGCGGGCGTGCAGGATTCCCTGGCACAGGCAGCCCTCACAGGGAGAGAGCACTGGGAACGGGGCAGCAGGCCAAGGAGGTGGCCATGGCCCCCTCAGTCAGCCCGGGCACTGTCTGCATCACCGGACTGCTGAGTTAGTTGGTGGTGTCTGCTCGCTGTCAGGCTGAATTGACACAGAATTGAACCGAATGGAGTGTGGTGGACATTGCTGCATGGAGACATCCGTTTCCAGCTCTGTGCTCTGCCGTGCTGTGTCTGTGTGCAGCATTTCTGTGCAAGGGGGAAGGAAGGTTTAATTCCTCTGCAGTCCCATAGAGCCCCGTGAGTTGAGTTGACAGACACCCTGCACCCTGACTCATGGGCTGAGCATCCTCCCCTTCCAGGCCAACAGGGCAGGAGATCAGCCAACACTGCCCACAGGGACTGGGCAGTGCCGCAGCACCCGAGCTGCCTCCCAGCCTTCCCCGCGTGTGTGCTCCTGCCTTTCAAGTCCTGCTTTCACTTTCCCCCTCATCAGTTCAAAGGGAGAAGAAGAAAGCGGGAAGCTGCAATACCAGACAAAAAGTCCCTGCAGTCGCAGGCTGAGTGGGTAGAGATGGCCCCCTATGTTCTGCTGACTTGGTGCTTCCGCTCGAGTGAGGAGACTGTCGGGAGGTGGAAAGGGTGGGAACAGCCATGGGATTTGTGCTGACAAAAGCAATATTAGCATAACAAAGGCTAAATGCTTCAGCATCCGGTAGATAGCTGAGAGATGCAGAAGCAGCAAAGGCAGCCCTCAGTAAATAGACTCTTCTTCTCATCTGTTCTTTTGCTCTTTCCCTCCCTCACTTCATTGCCAGGCTTCACAGCACCTTGACGCACTCCAGCTGCCAGCAGTATCCAAAATAATCCAAGCAAGGAGTTTCTCTGAGCTGCTCTGTTTCCCCTTCCATGGAGGATGCTCGTGGAGAAGCTGAGCTCCTCTGAGCGAGAGTGCCAGCTGGAGAGCAGGAGCCCTCCGTGTGGCACTAACCCTCCTGCGCTGGGGCAAGCAGGGGCAGAAGGAGGCTGTATAAGGGCTGGTGAGGACGGGCCGAAGGGGTCCAGGTCGTTGGGCAGATTGGCCACAGACGGATGGAGTCGGGGATGTGATGACACCAGGACACCCTGCCAGTGGATTGCTTCAGGAAGGGATCACCAGCCCACGGAGATACAGCTTCAAATAAGGGGTGTCTGCACCCAGCATCTCCTCTTCCCATCCACCACGGCTCCCCTTCATCGTGGTGCTTCACTCTGAGCATATGCCTTGTAGAGGAGGTCAGATTCTGCTCCTGGCTTCAGAAAACCCGACGTGTCAATTATTCATTTAACACATTCTTTAGCAGCAGTTGCTCAGTTCACTGTGAAACAGGGTGAGAATGCAGAAAACAAAGGAGCTATTGTATAATTGAACTGCATCTCTCCAGCAGAACAGGCTTTGGAAAGGGCACTTTCTCTGGGAAAATTCTAACAGGATTATTTTTTCCAATGGCTTAATTAGAAAAATCAATCCCTCGGCATCTTTCATTAAATACCTATCAGTGGTAAACCCTAAAGTTTCCCTTTCTTGGCTTAAAAGCTTTTACCGAGTGACTGAATGTGGTCAGACCTCAGACATCTCAGTCAAAACACTCCAGGTTTTGGACCTCAACGTTTTGCCAGGTTTGCAAACAGTGCAGGAAGTTTGCAAAGCTGCTTCGTTAGGTAGGCATCACCCACCCTTCCTTTTAGTCAGGGGAAAGAAGCAAGGATGTTGTGCCAAACCATATGAACTCCATTGGGCTTGGTCTTTCTTCTTGCCTAAAACAGGGTATAAATAAATACCTGGCACCGCTCCTCTTCAAAGGGGAGGAGGACAGGGTTGCCAGGAGAGCAGAACTACAGAAATATCTATTCCATGTTGGGCCTTTAATGAAGCATTTAGGAGATCAAACAGGAAGAGGTGCCCTCCCACAGCCTTCTTCAAGCTGTAATTAATTGCAAAGTAACTACCATATAAGTGCTTTCCCTAGAGCACCCCAGAGAGCAGGGTGATACCTTGACAAAGGTGCTAGAGCAAGCAAAGTTAATTAACATGAAGAAATAAGTGGCTAATGGCATTGTTCTGACAGTGCTGCTCACCCTCCCTGTGAAGTGGCATTCAGGGAGTGTTTCATCCCAGCACCAGCCCTGGATGCTTCCTTCCAGGTGGGCTAAACCCACACGGATGTGCCACGTCAGGAGGTGCTGGCAGCATCACACTGATGACCCAAAGGACCGTCTTGCAAATGGGAGTCTGCTGTGATGGGCCTCTTGTGTCCTGCTGGATTTCGGTGGGTCAGCCCCAGCTCTTGGCTCTACGATGGGATTCTTCACCTCCCCAGGGTGAATGACAGAGCAGATGCTGTGGCTGCTCCTCAGCCAGCAGCAATGTTAACAGTGGTTAAAGTAGAGAGTAGAGGACACACCAATCACCTCCCCACACAATAAGCTTTGTGTTCCTCGAGTTTCCCCATTTCCTTGTAAGCTTTCACCTCTTGTAGATGAATTCAGTCAGCACCAGGGGTCAGGAGCTCCAGAGCATTAAAG
This sequence comes from Pezoporus wallicus, assembly GCF_028554395.1. Lineage (NCBI taxonomy): Eukaryota > Metazoa > Chordata > Aves > Psittaciformes > Psittacidae > Pezoporus > Pezoporus wallicus. The sequence continues at coordinate 2,837 of NW_026640480.1, read as the reverse complement.
GATACATGGTAGTAGTGCTTCCGTCTCCCCATCTTTGGTACAATGAGGACTGCAGTTAGTAAGACCCCAGTTAAGATCTCAGGATTTGGAGCCTCATGCAGATGTGACTATCACTGCTATGCTGATATGAGCTGGGAGTGGTGCTTAGAGCTAGAAGCAGCCCTGGAGTTCCAGAAGGCATCTGCATGGCCTTTGGAAAAGGGGTGAGTGAGCCCCTTCGTATAGTAACAGCCCCAAGCACTCTGCTTGGAGGCTGCTCCATGGGCATGAGCTGCTATGCAAAAGATGGGAAAGGGAGAGCAAGGCCGGTCCTTGGAGGGAGCAAAGCTGGATGTGTCATTTCTATTCCACCGGACTGCAGCTGGTGTGGAGGGGCCTGGGGAGCTGCTGCAGTGAAAGCATTGTAATTGCTTGTGTGCAGGCATGAAAAAGGAAGGCCATCCCGCTGCGGGTACCAGCAAGCATCGCTTGGGCTGCCTTGTTCCAACCCCGGCATGGGCTCCGTGATGGAGGTACAAAAGGAAAAAGGGCTTGCTGGGACCCCATGAAAGCCTGGATGGCTCCAAGACCCACTGGGAGATGTGGAGCTGTCTCCACCTAGCATGGGTGTGTAGTGATCAAGCAGCATACTCAGTGTGTGCCTCTTGGGAAGCTCTCTGAAGTAAGTGGAGATGCCTTGTTGGCCACTGGAAGGCTCTTCACCCAAAGCTGGGAGACTTGATGGCTCCAGGTCTGTAAGCAAGGCTGGGTTTGGTTTATGTAAGGTCCTATACGCTTGACTGAGCTTATCCTGCCCTCTCTCTAAGCTCCCAGCCAGACAAGCCCCTCTCTATAGGACATGCCATACCTCAGCCATCAAAAATGAAGGTTTTTCCAGTCTCATCTTCCTGAGCTGTTCAGTTCTTCATCCTATGCCTTCATTTTGACCTTCCTGCTTTCCCCCATTGTGTCCCCTGCGTTTGGGTGCTTTCTGCGTTGGGTGACACCTCTTGCAGCTCAGACATTCAGCCTCTGGTGTGATGGGCTCCCTTCTGTCTAGACTTTAACCTCTCCTGCTGAGTGTTTGCAGTCTGGAGCTGAGTGCTAAAGCATTTCCTCTTGTCCCTGTGACTGGGCCATGGAGCGTGTCATGTTGAGCACTGTACATACACAAAGACTACTCAAGCCTTCGAGGACTTAATGTTAACTCTCTCTGGGAATGCTCTACATCAGACTAGACGTATATTTATTGTCTGAGCAGTAGTGTCCATGCAGGCAAAGGTGATGGGGGAAGAAGCCTGGTTCTCCTTGGTGCCTTGCACCTAGCTTGCCGCGTGTTCAGGAACCCCCGTTCCCCCCTCGGGTGCCAGGAGGGGTGCTGCCATCTAAGCACAAGCCGTTTTTAGTGAGGAGGGTTTATGAGCCTATTTCTTAGCTAGCAGCACTTGCCTTAACCTCTCCCCTGGCTCTTCTTCCCTCTGTTATATTGCTGTTAATTCTGGGGATATTTCTTCATCTCCTGACAGTCCAAATGCAGCAGCGGAGGTAATAAAGAGCACATTAGCTGTGCTTTGTTAGACTGAACAAGGCTTCCCTGATAAAGAGTCACCGGGGCCCCGACAAGAGGAGTTGCTCTCCTGGGCCACATCTTCACTGTGTACGGTTCCGAGTCATTTCCTCCCGCTCCGGAGCCGCGCTCGCCTCCCTCACGCTGGATGAAAGAGTGGTGGCCCCATTCCCCTTTCTTGCTGCAGCATGGGGAGAGCAGACCAACGCTGTGGTGAGGCCCTGGGTCTGGGAAGGGAAGAGATGCAGGAAGGAGAAGAAGGGGAGAAATTGGATGTGATTCCCAGGAAGCCCGAGGGAGCCCCGAGGACCTCTCTCGACCTACTAACCACCCCCCTTCTAATACACCCCAGGATGCCATTGGCCTTCTTGGCCACAAGGGCACAGTGTTGGCTCATGGTCATCCTGTCGTCCACTAGGACCCCCAGGTCCCTCTCCCCTACACTGCTCTCTAACGGGTCGTTTCCCAACCTATACTGGAACCTGGGGTTGTTCCTGCCCAGATGCAGGACTCTTCACTTGTCTGTGAGCCTGGCGATGGAGGATCTGCAGCCAGCAGCCCTTGGGGGGATGATGGCAAACAGGTAGCAGAGGCTGGGATAGCAGGGTTGAAGAATGAGTGTGATTTCAGCAGATGGAAAAGTCCTGCCTTATTAAGACAAGGTGGATTTTGCACAGAGACAGACATACCTGTCTCTGCTTGTGTACTGGGAGTGGGTTCACACAGCACAGCAGCCCTGCGGTGTATCACCAGCTCTTGCTCCATGTAGCCCAATGCTGGAGCCTGGGGGTGCGCCCAGACACATCTGAACGCAGCACACCTGGGCAGCCACAGCCCATTCCTGCTCTCATCCTGCTGCCACGGCTTTACAACCGCGACAAGTGCGGGGGGAGAGATTAAAGGCAGTAGCAGCTGGAGGTATTCCCTGTGGCAAGGATGAGAAGAAAAGCAAATAGTGGAGACAGAGTAATCCGTGTGGTAAACATGACCGGTAAACAGCCTCGGCAGGGATGCGCTGCCAGGGTTTCCATGACCAACCTGTGAGTGTGGACCTGGGGCGATGGCTGTGGTTACAGTCTGTGTGCCCTAGCACAGGTGATGTGGGGGGTGCAATCTGTAAGAATCCAAGGGGACAAGCCTCCTGGAAGCAGCTAAATAGATAAGGCAGTGCAGCGACACCCAGCACAGTTTAGTGAGCACAGCTGGTCTCTCAGAAGGAGCTCAGAGATAATTCCACCTCTGCATTGAAGGCTTTCGATGACTGTTAATGAATTTAAATGATGGGGATTTT
>NW_026640479.1:0-592 GCF_028554395.1 Pezoporus wallicus | reverse complement strand
CCCGGTTTAATCCAGTCCATCTCAGTTAGATCCAGCCCAGCCCACTTCAGTTCACTCTAGCACAGTTTAGCCCTGTCCAGTTCAGTTTAATCCAGTCAAAATCAGTTCAATCCAGCCCAGCCCAGTTTAACCCAGTCCAGCCCAGTTTAACCCAGTCCATCTCAGTTTAAGCCAGTCCAGCCCAGTTTAATCCAGTCCGACTCAATTTAACCCAGTCCAGCCCAGTTTAACCCAGTCCAGCACAGTTTAAACCAGCCCAGCTCAGATTGGTCCAGCCCAGCCCAGTTTAACCCAGTCCAGCCCAGTTCAATCCAGTCAAGCCCTGTTTAACGCAGTCCGGCTCAGTTTAACACACTCCAGCCCACTTTAATCCGGTCCAGCCCTGTTTAACCCAGTCCAGCCCAGTTTAACCCAGTCCTGCTCAGGTTAATCAAGCCCAGCCCAGTGCAGCACATTCCAGCCCAGTTTCATCCCGTCCAGCTCAGTTTAATCCAGCCAAAAACACTTTAACACAGGACAGCCCACTTTAACACACTCCAGCCCAATTTAACCTTGTCCAGCACAGATTAATCCAGTCCGGCTCAGTTAGATC
>NW_026640478.1:0-579 GCF_028554395.1 Pezoporus wallicus | reverse complement strand
TCTGAGAGCAGAGGACAGACGTTCGTGCTCTACTGACTGTGCTGCTCGGAAGCCAAGAGCAACGAGCAGAGAAGCTGGATTCAAATGAACTTCTCGGTATGAAAGTGAGGAGCGACAGCAATGATGGAGGCACTGTTGCAAAGCTGACTGTGTGCAGAAGATTCAGAGCACCAGCTTTCCCTCCTGGCTCTTCGATTGTGGGAGCAGACGGCAACTGTTCGTGCTCTACTCACTGTGCTGCTGGGCAGCCGAGAGCAAGCTCCGAAGAGGGTGCATTCAAATGGACCTTTAGGTATGACACCGAGGAGCGACAGCAATGATGGTGACACCGTTGCAAAGCTGACTGTGTGCTGAAGATGCCCAGCACATGCTTTCCCTCCTGGCTCCTCCACTGTGCTAGCAGACGGCAACCGTTCGTGCTCTACTCACTGTGCTGCTGGGCAGCCGAGAGCAAGCTCCGAAGATGGTGCTTTCAAATGGACGTTTAGGTATGAAAGCGAGGAGCGACAGCAACGATGGTGACACCGTTGCAAAGCTGGCTGTGTGCTGAAGATGCCCAGCACATGCTTTTCCTCCTGG
>NW_026640477.1:0-585 GCF_028554395.1 Pezoporus wallicus | reverse complement strand
ATATGTATGTATGTATACATATGTATGTGTCTATATGTGTGTGTATGTATGTATGTGTGTATATGTGCATATATGTATACATGTATATATATTTGTATCTACTTATATATTTAGATATATTTTTATCTATTTATATCAATATATTTAAACCAATATCTATATATTTCTATTTATATCTATTTCTATTTCTATATAGATATCTACAATTAATATTAAAAAATTAATGAAAGCAATATTGATGAATATCAACATTTATATTTAACTATATCTATATTAATACCGATATTAATATTAATATCTATGTTTATAAGTAGATATTTATATTAATTATTAGTATTTTCATTTTAACTTATATTAATATCTGTACCTGTATTTATATCTAACCCTATATTTATTTATATTTATACGTGTTAATATTCGTATTTATAGTTATGTTCATATCTATATTTTTATATTTCTATATTCATATTTATGTTTATAGTGATATGAATATTTATATATCTATATCTCTGTTCATAATTACAATTCTATGATATTTATACTTACCCTATATCTATTTAGCTCTATGGCTCTATTCCTATTCCT